>NC_092145.1:81305959-81608209 GCF_043159975.1 Macaca nemestrina
CACTTATGCCACACCACTGCCAACAAGCAGACATTCTGCCACGCTGCCAGTGCAAAAATGTATGTGAACATCACTGGTCTGCTCCCACTGGTGTTTAGTCCCAGTTGGCACATGTGCACTCCCACATGCCACTGTGGCTGCTGGTATGCATAAGAAAGTTACAGATCTCACTGCCACTATCTCCATGAAGCACATTGGCTTTCATTCTCCCTTCAAGGGTTGGGCTAGCAGACCAGGAATATCTTGGACCTTCCAGCACAGCAGGCTCCTAACACAGTTCTCTCCCATGGAGCCAGATAACAAAGCTAGAGGCCTAGTATCAGTGTCCAACAGTTACAGCACGCAACCCAGGAGTGCTGAGCTGAGATTTGACCTCCTAAAACCTCCCACAACAGAAGCCAATCAGCTGAACCTACTTATACCACAATCAAATCACCAAGGATGTTAAAAAAGATAAAAGCAAAAAATCATATACAAAGGAGAGCACTTTCAGAAATGAAGAAAATAAATCAGTTCACACAAATGAGAAAAAACCAGTGCAAGAAACCTGGCAACTCAAAAAGCCAGAGTATATTCTTAACTACAAATGACTGCACTAGTTCCCAGCAATGGTTCTTAACCAGGCTGAAATGACAGACATAGGATTCAGAATATAGATAGGAACAAAGATTATCAACATACAAGAGAAAGTCAAAATCCAATTCAAGGAATATAAAGAATACAATAAAACAACACAGGAACTGAAAGATGAAATAGCCATTTTAAGAAAAAAACAAACTGATCTGACAGAACTAAAAAATCCACTAGAATGATTTTATAATACAATTGCAAGTATTAACAGAATAATAGACCAAGCTGAGGAAGGAATCTCAGTGCTTGAAGACTGACTCTATCAATTAACTCAGACAAAAATGAGGAAAAAGAATTAAAAAGAATGATAAAACAGAAATATGGGATGATGAAAGACATCAAATCTATGATGCATTAGTATTCCTGAAAAAGAGAGAGAGAGAGAGCAGGCAACTTGGAAAACATATTTGAGGATATCATTGATAAAAATTTTCTCAGCCTCACTAGAGAGGCAAACATTTAAATTCAGGAAATGCACAGAACTCCTGTGAGATACTGTGCAAGACAACCATACCCAGGAAACATAGTCATCAGATATTTCAAGGTAGACTTGAAAGAAAAAATAAAGGCAACTAGCATTCTTAAAGAAAAGAAACTCCAACTAAGAGTTTTATATCCAGACAGACGAAGCTTCCTAAGTGAATGAGAAGTAAGATCCTTTTTAGTGAAGCAAATACAAAAGAAATTTGTTGTTGAAAGTGAAGATGGCCGAATAGGTACAGCTCCAGTCTCCAACTCCCAGCGCGAGTGACACAGAAGACCGGTGATTTCTGCATTTTCAACTGAGGTACTGGGTTCATCTCACTAGGGAGTGCCGGACAATTGATGCTGGTCAGCTGCTGCAGCCCGACCAGTGAGAGCTGAAGCAGGGCGAGGCATCGCCTCCCCTGGGAAGCGCAAGGGGAAAGGGAATCCCTTTTCCTAGCCAGGGGAACTGAGACACACAACACCTGGAAAATCGTGTAACTCCCACTCCAATACTGCGCTTTAAGCAAACAGGCACACCAGGAGATTATATCCCACACCTGGCCGGGAGGGTCCCATGCCCACGGAGCCTCCCTCATTGCTAGCACAGCAGTCTGCGATCTAACAGCAAGGCAGCAGCGAGGCTGGGGGAGGGACGCCCACCATTGCTGAGCCTTAAGTAGGTAAACAAAGCCGCTGGGAAGCTCGAACTGGGTGGAGCTCACAGCAGCTCAAGGAAACCTGCCTGTCTCTGTAGACTCCACCTCTGGGGACAGGGCACACCTAAACAACAACAAAGGCAGCAGAAACCTCTGCAGACGCAAACGACTCTGTCTGACAGCTTTGAAGAGAGCAGTGGATCTCCCAACACGGAGGTTGAGAGCTGAGAAGGGACAGACTGCCTGCTCAAGTGGGTCTCTGACCCCTGAGTAGTCTAACTGGGAGACATCCCCCACTAGGGGCAGTCTGACACCCCACACCTCACAGGGTGGTGTACACCCCTGAAAGGAAGCTTCCAAAGCAAGAATCAGACAGGTACAATCACTGTTCAGCAATATTCTATCTTCTGCAGCCTCTGCTGCTGATACCCAGGAAAACAGGGTCTGGAGTGGACCTCAAGCAATCTCCAACAGACCTACAGCTGAGGGTCCTGACTGTTAGAAGGAAAATTATCAAACAGGAAGGACACCTACACCAAAACCCCATCAGCACGTCACCATCATCAAAGACCAGAGGCAGATAAAACCACAAAGATGGGGAAAAAGCAGGGCAGAAAAGCTGGAAATTCAAAAAATAAGAGCGCATCTCCCCTGGCAAAGGAGCGCAGCTCATCGCCAGCAACGGATCAAAGCCTGACAGAGAATGACGTTGACGAGATGAGAGAAGAAGGCTTCAGTCCATCAAACTTCTCAGAGCTAAAGGAGGAATTACATACCCAACACAAAGAAACTAAAAATCTTGAAAAAAAAAAGTGGAAGAATTGATACCTAGAGTAATTAATGCAGAGAAGGTCATAAAAGAAATAAAAGAGATGAAGACCATGACACGAGAAATACGTGACAAATGCACAAGCTTCAGTAACCGACTCGATCAACTGGAAGAAAGAGTATCAGCGATTGAGGATCAATTGAATGAAATGAAGCGAGAAGAGAAACCAAAAGAAAAAAGAAGAAAAGGAAATGAACAAAGCCTGCAAGAGGTATGGGATTATGTAAAAAGACCAAATCTACGTCTGATTGGGGTGCCTGAAAGTGAGGGGGAAAATGGAACCAAGTTGGAAAACACTCTTCAGGATATCATCCAGGAGAACTTCCCCAACCTAGTAGGGGAGGCCAACATTCAAATCCAGGAAATACAGAGAACACCACAAAGATACTCCTCGAGAAGAGCAACTCCAAGACACATAATTGCCAGATTCACCAAAGTTGAAATGAAGGAAAAAATCTTAAGGGCAGCCAGAGAGAAAGGTCGGGTTACCCACAAAGGGAAGCCCATCAGACTAACAGCAGATCTCTTGGCAGAAACTCTACAAGCCAGAAGAGAGTGGGGGCCAATGTTCAACATTCTTAAAGAAAAGAATTTTAAACCCAGAATTTCATATCCAGCCAAACTAAGTTTCATAAGTGAAGGAGAAATAAAATCCTTTACAGATAAGCAAATGCTTAGAGATTTTGTCACCACTAGGCCTGCCTTACAAGAGACCCTGAAGAAAGCACTAAACATGGAAAGGAACAACTGGTACCAGCCATTGCAGAAACATGCCAAAATGTAAAGACCATCAAGGCTAGGAAGAAACTGCATCAACTAACGAGCAAAATAACCAGTTAATATCATAATGGCAGGATCAAGTTCACACATAACAATATTAACCTTAAATGTAAATGGACTAAATGCTCCAATGAAAAGACACAGACTGGCAAACTGGATAAAGAGTCAAGATTCATCAGTCTGCTGTATTCAGGAGACCCATCTCACACGCAGAGACATACATAGGCTTAAAATAAAGGGATGGAGGAAGATTTACCAAGCAAATGGAGAACAAAAAAAAGCAGGGGTTGCAATACTAGTCTCTGAAAAAACAGACTTTAAACCATCAAAGATCAAAAGAGACAAAGAAGGCCATTACATAATGGTAAAGGGATCAATTCAACAGGAAGAGCTAACTATCCTAAATATATAAGCACCCAATACAGGAGCACCCAGATTCATATAGCAAGTCCTTAGAGACTTACAAAGAGACTTAGATTCCCATACAATAATAATGGGAGACTTCAACACTCCACTGTCAACATCAGACAGATCAACGAGACAGAAAGTTAACAAGGATATCCAGGAATTGAACTCATCTCTGCAGCAAGCAGACCTAATAGACATCTATAGAACTCTCCACCCCAAATAAACAGAATATACATTCTTCTCAGCGCCACATAGCACTTATTCCAAAATTGACCACATAATTGGAAGTAAAGCACTCCTCAGCAAATGTACAAGAACAGAAATTGTAACAAACTGTCTCTCAGACCACAGTGCAATCAAACTAGAACTCAGGACTAAGAAACTCAATCAAAACCGCTCAACTACATGGAAACTGAACAACCTGCTCCTGAATGACTACTGGGTACATAACGAAATGAAGGCAGAAATAAAGATGTTCTTTGAAACCAATGAGAACAAAGATACAACATACCAGAATCTCTGGGACACATTTAAAGCAGTGTGTAGAGGGAAATTTATAGCACTAAATGCCCACAAGAGAAAGCAGGAAAGATCTAAAATTGACACTCTAACATCACAATTAAAAGAACTTGAGAAGCAAGAGCAAACTCATTCAAAAGCTAGCAGAAGGCAAGAAATAACTAAGATCAGAGCAGAACTGAAGGAGATAGAGACACAGAAAACCCTCCAAAAAATCAATGAATCCAGGAGTTGGTTTTTTGAAAAGATCAACAAAATTGATAGACCGCTATCAAGACTAATAAAGAAGAAAGGAGAGAAGAATCAAATAGATGCAATAAAAAATGATAAAGAGGATATCACCACCGACCCCACAGAAATACAAACTACCATCAGAGAATACTATAAACACCTCTACACAAATAAACTGGAAAATCTAGAAGAAATGGATAATTTCCTGGACACTTACACTCTTCCAAGACTAAACCAGGAAGAAGCTGAATCCCTGATTAGACCAATAGCAGGCTCTGAAATTGAGGCAATAATTAATATCCTACCAACCAAAAAAAGTCCAGGACCAGATGGATTCACAGCTGAATTCTATCAGAGGTACAAGGAGGAGCTGGTACCATTCCTTCTGAAACTATTCCAATCAATAGAAAAAGAGGGAATCCTCCCTAACTCATTTTATGAGGCCAACATCATCCTGATACCAAAGCCTGGCAGAGACACAACAAATAAACAGAATTTTAGACCAATATCCCTGATGAACATCGATGCAAAAATCCTCAATAAAATACTGGCAAACCGGATTCAGCAGCACATCCAAAAGCTTATCCACCATGATCAAGTGGGCTTCATCCCTGGGATGCAAGGCTGGTTCAACATTAGCAAATCAATAAACATAATCCAGCAAATAAACAGAACCAAGGACAAGAACCACATGATTATCTCAATAGATGCAGAAAAGGCTTTTGACAAAATTCAACAGCTCTTCATGGTAAAAACGCTCAATAAATTCGGTATTGACGGAACGTACCTCAAAATAATAAGAGCTATTTATGACAAACCCACAGCCAATATCATACTGAATGGGCAAAAACTGGAAAAATTCCCTTTGAAAGCTGGCACAACACAGGGATGCCCTCTCTCACCACTCCTATTCAACATAGTGTTGGAAGTTCTGGCTAGGGCAATCAGGCAAGAGAAAGAAATCAAGGGTATTCAGTTAGGAAAAGAAGAAGTCAAATTGTCCCTGTTTGCAGATGACATGATTGTATATTTAGAAAACCCCATTGTCTCAGCCCAAAATCTCCTTAAGCTGATAAGCAACTTCAGCAAAGTCTCAGGATACAAAATTAATGTGCAAAAATCACAAACATTCTTATACACCAGTAACAGACAAACAGAGAGCCAAATCAGGAATGAACTTCCATTCACAATTGCTTCAAAGCGAATCAAATACCTAGGAATCCAACTTACAAGGGATGTAAAGGACCTCTTCAAGGAGAACTACAAACCACTGCTCAGTGAAATAAAAGAGGACACAAACAAATGGAAGAACATACCATGCTCATGGATAGGAAGAATCAATATCGTGAAAATGGCCATCCTGCCCTAGGTAATTTATAGATTCAATGCCATCCCCATCAAGCTACCAATGACTTTCTTCACAGAATTGGAAAGAACTGCTTTAAAGTTCATGTGGAACCAAAAAAGAACCCGCATTGCCAAGACAATCCTAAGTCAAAAGAACAAAGCTGGAGGCATCACGCTACCTGACTTCAAACTATACTACAAGGCTACAGTAACCAAAACAGCATGGTACTGGTACCAAAACAGAGATATAGACCAGTGGAACAGAACAGAGTCCTCAGAAATAATATCACACATCTACAGCCATCTGATCTTTGACAAACCCGAGAGAAACAAGAAATGGGGAAAGGATTCCCTATTTAATAAATGGTGCTGGGAAAATTGGCTAGCCATAAGTAGAAAGCTGAAACTGGATCCTTTCCTTACTCCTTATACGAAAATTAATTCAACATGAATTAGAGACTTAAATGTTAGAACTAATAGCATAAAAACCCTAGAAGAAAACCTAGGTAATACCATTCAGGACATAGGCATGGGCAAAGACTTCATGTCTAAAACAGCAAAAGCAATGGTGAGAAAATGAAAAATGAACAAATGGGATCTAATTAAACTAAAGAGCTTCTTCACAGCAAAAGAAACTACCATCAGAGTGAACAGGCAACCTACAGAATGGGAGAAAATTTTTGCAATCTACTCATCTGACAAAGGGCTAATATCCAGAACCTACAAAGAACTCAAACAAATTTACAAGAAAAAAACAAACAACCCCATCAAAAAGTGGGCAAAGGATATGAACAGACATTTCTCAAAAGAAGACATTCATACAGCCAACAGACATATGAAAAAATGCTCATCATCACTGGCCATCAGAGAAATGCAAATCAAAACCACAATGAGATACCATCTCACACCAGTTAGAATGGCGATCATTAGAAAGTCAGGAAACAACAGGTGCTGGAGAGGATGTGAAGAAATAGGAACACTTTTACACTGTTGGTGGGATTGTAAACTAGTTCAACCATTATGGAAAACAGTATGGCGATTCCTCAAGGATCTAGAACTAGAAGTACCATATGACCCAGCCATCCCATTACTGGGTATATACCCAAAGGATTATAAATCATGCTGCTATAAAGACACATGCACACGTATGTTTATTGCGGCACTATTCACAATAGCAAAGACTTGGAATCAACCCAAATGTCCATCAGTGACAGACTGGATTAAGAAAATGTGGCACATATACACCATGGAATACTATGCAGCCATAAAAAAGGATGAACTTGTGTCCTTTGTAGGGACATGGATGCAGCTGGAAACCATCATTCTTAGCAAACTATCACAAGAACAGAAAATCAAACACCGCATGTTCTCACTCATAGGTGGGAACTGAAAAATGAGATCACTTGGACTCGGGAAGGGGAACATCACACACTGGGGCCTATTATGGTGAAGGGGGAGGGCGAAGGGATTGCATTGGGAGTTATACCTGATGTAAATGAGGAGTTGATGGGTGCTGACGAGTTGATGGGTGCAGCACACCAAAATGGCACAAGTATACATATGTAACAAACTTGCACGTTATGCACATGTACCCTAGAACTTAAAGTATAATAATAATAATAAGTAAATAAATAATGAAATAAAATAAAATAAAAAGAAATTTGTTACCACCAGGCCTACCTTACAAAAGGTCCTAAATAGAGTGCTAAACATGGAAAGGAAAACCTTACTGGCCACCACAAAAATGTAGTTTAGTGCATAGACCATTGACATTATAAAGCAACTACACAATGAATTCTGCATAATAACCAGCTTGAATCACAATGACAGGATCAAATCCACACATATCAATATTGACCTTGAATATAAATGCACTAAACATCCCTATTAAAAGACAGAGTGGCAAGTTGAAGAAGGAAGCAATACCTAAATGTATGCTGTCCTCAAGAGATCCATCACACATGCAATGACACCCATGGACTCAAAGTAATGGATGGTAAAAACAAACAAACAAAAACAAACAAATTACCAAGCAAATGGAAAACAGAAAAAAGCAGGGATTGTTATCCTTATTTCAGACAAAACTTATTTTGAATAAAAATGGACATAAAAGACAAAGAAGGGCATCACATAATGATCAAAGGCTCAATTCAACAAGAAGACCTAACTATCCTAAATATTTATGTAACCAACCTAGGATCACCCAGATTCATGAAGCAATTTCTTAGAGCCCTATGAAGAGGTTTAGATAACCACACAATAATAGTGGGAGGCTTTAATACCCCACTGACAATACTAGACAAATCACTTCGGCTGAAAACTAAAAAATGTTTGGGACCTGGACTCAACACTTGAACATTTGGACCTAACAGACATGCACCGATCTCTGCACTCCAAAGCAACAGGGTATACATTCTTCTCATCTGCACAGCAAACATACTCTAAACTTCACCACACAATCAGTGATAAAACAATTATCAGCAAATAAAAAAAAAAGAAAATCGTATCAACCATACTCTCAGACCACAGCACAGTAAAAATAGAAACACACTAAATAGATTGCTCAAAACTATACATAATATGGAAATTAAACAACCTACTCCTGAATGACTTTTGGGTAAACAATGAAATTAAGACAGATATCAATAAATTATTTGAAACTGGTGAGAACAAAAATACAACATACCAGAATCTCTGGGTCACAACTAAAGCAATGTTAAGGGGAAAGTTTATAACACAAAATGCCTACATCAAAAAGGTAAAAAGATATCAAGTTAACAACCTAACATCACAGCTAGAGGAACTAGAGAAACAGAAGACAATAAATACCTAATATTAGAGCTGAACTGAATGAAACAGATGTGAGAAGCTATACAAAATGTCAGCAAAACTGAAAGTTTGTCGTTTGAAAGAATAAGATTGATAAACTGCAAGCTCCAATAACAAACAAAAAAAGAGAGAAGATTCAAAGAAACAATCAGAAATGACAAGGAGGACATTACCACTAATCCCACAGAATTACAAAACACACTCTGACACTATTATTAACACCTCTATGCACACAAATCAGAAAATCTACAAAAAACAGATACTTTTCTGAAAACATACAACCACTCAAGATTGAACCAGGAAGAAATTGATACCCTGAACAGATCAATAATGGGTTCTAAAATTGGACCAGTAATAAAAAGTTTACCAATAAGAAAAAACCCAGGACCACATGGATGCTCAGTTAAACTCTACTAGATGTATAAAGAAGAGTTGGTATCATTTCTACTAAAATTATTCCAGAAAACAAGTGGAGGAACTCCTTTCTAACTCATTTTATGAGGTTAGCATCATTCTGCTACCAAAACCTGGCAGAGCCAAAAGAAAAGGAAACTTTAGTACAATATCATTGATGAATATACATACAAAAATCCTCAACAAAATATTAGCTAATCAAATCCAGCAGTACATCAGAACCTAAATCAGCTCAATTAAGTAAGGTTTATTCCTAGGATGCAAGGTTGTTTCTACATAAGCAAATCAATAAATGTGATTCATCACATAAAAATAACTAAAAACAAAAACGTGATAATCTCAATACATGCATGTATTAGTCTGTTCTCATGCTTCTATGAAGGACTGCCCAAGACTGGGTAATTTATAAAGGAAAGAGGTTTAATTGACTCACAGTTCTGCATGGCTGAGGGGCCTCAGGAAACTTACAATCATGATGGAATGGGAAGAAAACATGTCCTTCTTCACATGATGGCAGGAAGAAGTGCCAAGCAAAATGGAGAAAAGTCCCTTATAAAACCATCAGATCTCATGGGAGCACACTCACTATCACAAGGACCCCAGCATGAGAGTAACCACTCACATAATTCAATTACCTCCCACTGGGTCCCTCCTGCAACACATGGGAATCATGGGACCTACAATTCAAGATGAGATTTGGGTGGAGACACAGCCGAATCATATCATTTCACCGCTGGTCCCTCCCAAGTCTCAGGTCCTCACATTTCAAAACCAATCATGCCTTCCAACTGTCCCCACAAAGTCTTAACTCATTTCAGCATTAACTCGGAAGTCCACAGTCCAAAGTCGCATCTGAGAGAAGGCAAGTCCCTTCCACCTATGAGCCTGTAAAATCAGCAAGTTAGTTACTTCCTAGATACAACGGGGTTACAGACATTGGGCAAATACACCCACTCCAAATGGGAGAAATTGGCCAAAATGAAGGGGCTATAGGCCCCATGCAAGTCTGAAATTGTGTGAGGCAGTCAAATCTTAAAGCTCCTAAATGATCTCCTTTGACTTCATGTCTCACATCCAGGTCACACTGATGCAAGAGATGCATTCCCATGGTCTTGGGCAGCTCTTCCTCTTTGGCTATGGAGGGTACAGCCTCACTCCCAGCTGTTTCATGGGCTGGCGTTGAGTATCTGGGGCTTTTCTGGGTACATGGTGTAAGTCGCTGGTGGATCTATCATTCTGGAGTCTGGAGGATGATGGCCCTCTTCTCACAGTTCCACTAGCCAGTGCCCCAGTGGGGACCCTGTGTGTGGGCTCCAACCCCACATTTCCCTTCTGCACTGCTGCAGTAGAGGTTCTCAGTGAGGACTCCATCCCTGCAGCAAAATTCTGCCTGGGCATCGAGGGATTTCCATATATCCTCTGAAATCGAGGTGGAGGTTCCCAAACCTCAATTCTTAACTTCTGTGCACCACAGGCTGAATGCCATGTGGAATTTTCCAAGGCTGGAAGCTTGCACTCTTTTAAGCCACAGCCCAAGCTGTACCTTGCCCCCTTTTAGCCACAGCTGGGAAGCAAGGGACCAAGTCCCAAGGCTGCACAAAGCAGCAACACTCTGGGCCTGTCCCAGGAAACCATTTTTTTTTTCTTTTTTGCCTCTGGGCCTGTAATGAGAGGGGCTGCTATGAAGAATTCTGATATGCCCTGGAGATATTTTCCCCAATGTCTTGGTGATTAACATTTGGCTTTTTATTATTTATGTAAATTTCTGCAGTTGGCTTAAATTTCTCCCCAGAAAATGGGTTTTTCTTTTCTATCATATCACCAGGCTGCAAATTTTTCAAACTTTTATGCTCTGCTTTCTTTTTAACATAAGTTCCAATTAGAAACTGTATCTTTGTGAATACATAAAACTGAATGCTTTTAACAACATGTAAGTCACCTCTTGAACATTTTGCTGCCTAGACATTTCTCCCATCAGACACCCTAAGTCATCTCTTCAAGTACAAGTTTCCACAAATCTCTAGGGCAGGGGCAAAATGCCACCAGTCTCTTTGCTAAAACATAGCAAAAGTCAATTTTATTCCAGTTCCCAACAAGTTCCTCATCTCCATCCGAGACCACCTCAGCCAGAACAACTTCCTTGTGCATATCACTATCAGCATCTTGGTCAAAGCCATCCAACAAGTCTTTAGAAAGTTTCAAACTTTTCCATACCTTCCTGTTTTCTTCTGAGCCTTCCAAACTGTTCCAACCTGTGCCTGGTACCCAGTTCCAAAGTAATTTTCACATTTTTGGGTATCTTTATAGCAGCACTACATTACCTGGTGCCAATTTACTATATTAGTTCATTCTCATGCTGCTATTAAGGACTGCCCAAGACTGGCTAAGTTACAAATAAAAAAGGTTTAATTTACTCACAGTTCTGCATGACTGGGGAGGCCACAGGAAACTTACAATCATGCAGAAGGGGAAACAAACACATCCTTCTTCACATGATGGCAGAAAGGAGAAGTGCTGACAAAAGGGGAGAGAATTCTCTTATAAAACCATCAGATCTCATGAGAAATCACTTACTATCACAAGAAGAGCAGCATGAGGTTAACCACCCCCATGACTCAATTACCTACCACGGGGTCCCCCCCATGACAGGTGGGGATTATGGAATTTACAATTCAAGCTGAAATTTTGGTGGGGACACAACCAGACCGTATCAATGCTGAAAGGGCTTTCAATAAAATTCAGCAACCCCTCAAGTTTAAAACCCTCAACAAACTAGGTATTGTACAAGCATACCTCTAAATAATAAGAGCCATCTATGACAAACCCACAGACAACATCATACTAAATGGGAAGAAGTTGGAAACATCACTCTTGAGAATTGGAACACAACAAGGATGCCCATTTTCACCACTCCTATTCAACATAATACTAGAAGTCCTAGCCAGAGCAAAATACTGGAAGTCCTAGCCAGAGAAATCAGGCAAGAAAAAGAAATAAAAGATATCCAAATAGGAAGAGAGAAAGTCAAATTCTCTCCTTTTGTAGACTTTGTGATTCTATACCTCTGATTACCTCCTAGCTGAGTGCCAAATCAAGAATGCAATGCGATTCACATTAACGACAAAAAGTATAAAATATCTAGAAATACAGCTAACCAGGGAGGTGAAAGATCTCTATAAAACAATTACAGAAAAATCTGAAAAAAAAAAAAAAAAAACAGAGGACACAAACAAATGGAAAAACATTCCCATGGTTATGGACAGGAAGAATCAATGTTGTAAAAATGGCCATAGTACCCAAAGAAATGTACAGACTCAATGCCATTTCTATCTAACTACCAATGACATTCTTCACTGAATTAAAAACAAAATTATTCTAAAAATCACGTGAAACTAAAAAGGGGCCCAAGTAGCCACAGGTATTGTAAGCAAAAGAACAATGTTGAGAAAAGCAAGCCATGAGAAAAGGACTCTCTGTTCAATAAATAGTGCTGGGATGATTGGCCAGCCATATGCAGAAGATGGAAACTGGACTCCTTCTTTACATCATAAACAGAAATCAACTCATGATGGATTAATGTCTTAAATGTAAAACCTAAAATTACAAAAACTCTTGAAGGAAACCTAGAAAATACCAATCTGGATATAGACTCTAGCAATGATTTCATGATGAAGATATCTAAAGCAATTATAACAAAAACAAACATTGACAAATGGGACCTAATTTAACCAAAGAGCTTCTGTGCATTGACTGTTTACTCTGTCAATAGTTTCTCCTGTGCAGCAAAAGAAGTTATCAACAGAATAAAGAGTCAACACACAGAATGGGTAAAAATATTTGCAAACTACACACCTGGCAAAGGTCTAATATTTAGAATTTATAAGAAATTAAATAAATTATCAGGCAGTAAACAATCTCATTAAAAAGTGGGCAAAGGACATAAACAGATGCTTCTCAAAAGAAGACATATATGCAACCAAGAAATATATAAAAAATGCTCAACATCACCAATCATTAGAGAAATGCAAATTAAAACCATAATGAGATATTATCTCACACCATTCAGAATGGCTATTACTAAAAAGTCAAAAAATAACAGATGTTTGCAAGGTTGCAGAGAAAAGATAACGTTTTACACTGCTTGTGGCACTGTAAATTACTTTAGCCACTGTTGAAAGCAGTTTGCTGATTTCTCAAAAAACTTAGAACTTACATTTGTCCCAGCCATCTCATTATTGGGTATACACCCAAAGGAATATGAATTGTTCTACCACAAAGACACATGCACACATATGTTAATTATAGCAGTATTCACAATGGCAAATATGTGGAATCAACCTAAATGTCCATCAATGGTAGACTGGATAAAAGGAAATGTGGTACATATATACGATGGAATACAATGCAGTCATAAAAAAGAATGAGATTATGTCCTCTGCAGCAACGTTGATGGTGCTGGAGTTTATTATCCTAAGCAAACTAACACAGAAACAGAAAAGCAAATATCACATATTCTCATTTATAAATAAGAGCTAAACCTTGAGTACACATGGACACAAAGAAGAGAATAGATACCAAACTTACTTGTGGGTGGAGGGTAGAAAGAGAGTATGAATGAAAAAACTTAACTGTCGAGTAACATGAAATTTAACTATATAAAAATCTTGCACATGTACCCAGACACTAAAAGTTAAAAACAGCAAACAAAAACCTCAAAGATGTACTTATTTGAAGTAGCATATATACATTGTTAAATGATTAAATCTGGCTGTTTCAAATTTGCATTATTTCACATAGTTTTTTTCTTTCTATTTTTAGTTGAGAGTAATTATACATATTTATGTGGCATTTCAATTCATGTATACAATTTGTAGTGATCAAATAGTGCAATTTGCGTATACATCACCCAGAATATTTATTATTACTTTGTGTTGTGCATATTTGCAATATTTTTTCTAACATTTAAAAAATATACAATAAATTATTATTATTTTGAGACAGAGTCTCACTCTGTCACCCAGGCTGGAGTACAGTGGAGTGATCTCAGCTCACTGCAAGCTCGGCCTTCCTAGTTCACACCATTCTCCTGCCTCAGCCTCTCGAGTGGCTGGGACTAGAGGTGCCTGCCACCACGCCCAGCTAATTTTTTTTTTTGTTGTTGTTTGTATTTTTAGTAGAGACAGGGTTTCACCGTACTAGCCAGGATGGTCTCGATCTCCTGACCTCATGATCCGCCTTCGTTGGCCTCTCAAAGTACTGGAATTACAGCTATGAGCCACCACACCCGGCCACAATAAATTATTAATCATGTTTACCCTACAGTGCTACAGAACAAAACTTACTCCTCCCATCTAACTGTAACTTTAAACCCGTTAACCAACCACTTCCTCTCCCCTACCCTTCCCAGTCTGTAGTGACCACTATTCTATTCTCTACTTTCACGTAGTGACCATTTTTGTGGTGAGACCATTTTTGTGGTGAGACCATTTAACATAAACTCTCTTAGCATTTTTCAAGAATGCAATATGTTGTCATTAACTGTAGTCATCATGCTATACAAGAGATCTGTTGAACTTATTTCTCCTATATAACTGTAACGTTGTATCCTTTGACCAACATCTCCTCAACCCTCCTCAGCCCCATGACAGTTGCCACATCCTCTGATAATCACCCTTATCCTCTCTGTTTCTATAAGATTAACTTTTTTACATTCCACATATGAGTAAGATCCTTGAGTACCTGTATTTCTGTGCCTGGCTTATTTCACCTATATAATGTCCTGTAGGTTCATCCACGTTGTTGCAAATAACAGAAATTCCTTTTTTTTTTAGACTGAACAATATTTCACTGTGTATATACACCACAGTTTTTAATCCATTCATCCACTGATGAACACTTAGTTTGATTCCCTATCTTGGCTATCGTGAATAATGTGGCAGTAAAGATGAGAATGAAGATATCTCTTTGACATACTGGTTTTATTTCCTTTGAAAATATACCCAGTAGTGGGATTGCTGGATCACATGGTACTTCTATTTTTATCGCTTTGAGGAATTACCATACTGTTTCCCATAATGTCTGTACATAATGACTATACATTATTCCCACCAACAGTGTACTAGGGTTCTCTTTTTCCTACATCTTTACCAACATTTGTTATTTTGTCTTTTTGATAATAGCTATTCTAATGGGAGTGAAGTGATAGCACATTATGGTTTTGATTTGCATTTCCCTGGTGATTAGTGATGTTGAACATTTTTTCATATACCTGTTAGTCATTTGTATATCTTCTTTTGAGAAATGTCTATTCAGGTCCTTTTTCTATTTTGAAATTGGGTTATTTGTTTTCTTTCTGAGTTGTTGAGTTCTTTGTGTAATATAGATATAAACTCCTTATCAGATGTATACTCTGTAAATATTTTGTGTCATTCTGCAGGCTGTTTCTTCATTCTGTTTATTGTTTCCTTTGCTATACAAAAGTCTTTGATTTAAAAAAAAAATGTAAAACAGTCTTCTCAAACCCCTGAATCTACCACCATTGATTTAGTGAGTTCTTTCTTAATTAGTTCTCAAGCTATTGATGGTCTCCCTTTGGAAGTATAACTTAATCTTTACAATCATAACTGTACTTTTGGACACTAAATGGAACTTAGAAAAGTGACTATTCACCACCAAGCAGAACTTTTCTCTCTTTTTTGCAAATCAAAAATAAGACAACAGTTTGGGTGATTAAAATGCATTTTTAAAACTTCACAAATATAAAAAAGTATCATTGCCAGACAGGCTACAGTTCGATACTAGTGTTCTGTTTTACATTCTCGATCTTTTAATTTAAAATCTATAGAATTTCTTTATGTTATTGGTCATCATATCATTTTTATTATGATGATGGAATAGCTTAATATGCAGGACACAGCTACATTACAAGTGTGACTGTTAGATAGATGATGGCTTCATCATTGTTTCATAGCTTTTCAGCAAAGTTAGAAATAGTGAAAGTTTGCCTGGGTTGTAGTGCATGCCCGTGTGTGTGTGTGTGTGTGTGTGTGTGTGTGTGTGTGTGTGTATTTAAAAGAAACCTGTATACTTGTTTGAAACAATAAGAAGTTTAATCATTAAAATTTTGGTGATCTTCAAGGAATTCTGATACTCTGAGATTGAGGACTCTGGCAGGATGGTGTAATGTCAAAACTCAAGAATTCAGTTCTTAAGTTCTTAAAATTAGGCATATGGGTAATTGGACTAGGAAGACTTTAAGACATTCTCCAATACTGAGATTCTATGCGATCGCTCCTGACTTCGAAGAGGATTTGGAGCAGTAGAAAGTCACTGAGTTTATTTGAAGATGAAACCCACAGTGTTGGCCTTCCAATAATAGAGCTCAATTTAATATAGTACTAAATTTAGAAGAATTGAACTCTCATCTTAATTTTTACTGTCTGGCAACAGGCCACACTATTGCTTATTATTTCAACATTCTTAGCTGCAAAATGGGTGATTTCTCTCAAATTTTCCAGGAGGTAGTGTGAGAGGACTCTTCATCACTATGTGGTCCCCTGGGGATAAGAAGGTGCATTCCCCACTGGGATGTTAAGTCATTTTCCTACCCCTCTTATTTCCTCGTTTATTCAATATGAAGGTGACACTCATCCATTCCCACTAAAGGGCTCTTAAAGACAAGCCCAAGACTAAGCTTCTTTTGGGTGCTAATGTTTCTCTCTTTGTCCAGGAATTACGTGAGCTAAGAAAATAGCTTCCGATTTTGTCTAGAGGGTTTGAGGTTTTGCCTATCATATTGGAGCAACAGACTCTTAACATTTCACATGGCTTTGATATGCAGCAGGGTTCCACTCCACTCCTTCTTTCTTCAGGGGTTATATGGCAGGAAAAGGTGAGAATATTCACAGCAAATAAAAAGGACTATCCTAGGTTTTATTGTTTTCAAGAAAAAAAAAAAAAACAGAAGAGAAGTGTTTATGACCCATGGGTTACAATGGAATAAACCCTACCAGTTCCTTTCTCTCATCAATTTGGGCCTCACCTCCAATGAATATAGAATTGAGGAAGGTCTAACAATCTCCAGAAGAAGTGCATTCTGCTCTTTTTTCATCTGAAGAACATAGAGAGGAGAGAGAGTGAGTTGTTTGGGAAAAAGGCCCTCATATTCATAAGAAGAAGAAAAACTGGATGGTAATGTTATCTGCCATACTTTCACAACTCTCACTTTATCTTTGCCCTTTGGGGAGAAGGGGATTGAAAAGGATGAAGTATCCCTGTGCAAATGAGTTTGTGAGTTTCTCTGAGTAGTTTTTTTTGGCTTTGCTTGTCTGAGTTTTAAGGGTATAAAAAATTGGGAGATGACTTTAGAGATTCAGGGGAAAGACCATGGATTTTATTTCAAAATCAGAAAGCATTTCCTAAATCAAAAGCATTGTTATAAGGAGAAATCCAAAGAAGCAATACAGCACCCTCAGTTGACCATTTGTTATACAAACACTTTATAGTCTCAGGGACCTAAAATCCTTGACAGTTTCTAGATGACTTAAAACTTTATGCAGTACTTTTCTTGCAGCAAATTTTCGTAATCTCAGAGAGACTCATATATTAATGGCTTAGGAAGTGAAAGAAGGAAAGAAAATAAAATGATAGATGGACTGTCATCTAATACAGAGGTGTGTGCTTTTCCAATTTTACAATGTTTTCTTTCAGCTTTCTCTATTATCTTTCCTGTCTCCCATTACTTTGCTCATGTCTCCTTTCTTTTTTTCTTTACTCCTGCCTCCTTTTAACCTTGTTTCTAAGCCAGGAACAATCCTCGGTCTTTCAAGCTTCCCGCTTGCCCTTCAAGGAGAAAGGTCTAGCCCAAGCTCTGCCATTTAGACAATTTTATATTTGTGTAACTATCCCAAGTTCCTCATCTATAAAGCAAGGAATTTGGACTTTGAGGTAAGTTACCATATAGATACTCTCTGAACATGTGCTTCTGATTAAGGTATGGAATATGTGAAAAAATGAGAAATTAGGGTAAATCAAAGTTGAATATATTAGAAGTGCCGATGTGACTACTTTTTCAAACAGGTTGTCTGTACAAGACATAAGAGGCTGGGATTAGAAAAATGATTTATCTACAACTCTATTACTTACCCAAAGAAGACTTAGCTAGTTACCATTCTATGGCTTACTTAGAACCAGGCGGAGTAAAAAGAACATTTATCTTTCAGTATTATAATAGTTGTCACTGGGGAATCAGTAGAGGACTGATGAGAGAGGAGAAAGTTAATAGCAATCTTTAAGTATGTGAATAGTTACCATATTATCATGGGTAAACATTAAGGTATGCTGTAGTGTATTCCTTAGACTCATTTACAAAGAGAAGACTCTTATTTGGCTGGAAAATTTACATGTGCTATGCCTTCGGATAGGGATTTAATGGTTTCTAAACCTGGTCATATATTTGGGAAAATTTTATAAAAATACACATTTCTCAACTCCACCTCAGCCCCAGTGAATTGGAATTTCAGGCTTAAATTATCATCACAACCAAATTAACACATTTATAACATTTTAAAGTTCTTTATGCTCCATTTGTAATCCCTCTCTTCTTCCACTCCATCTTTATTCAACCACAAAACTGCTCTCTGTCATTACATATATTTGTATTTTCTAGAGCTTTTATAAATAAATGGATTCAGTATCAATTTTTTTGATTTACTTGTTTTACTCTGTGTAGATATGAAATTGTCATTGGTGTTCTCATATATATTATTACTTTGTTTTTTTTTTTATGTTGAGTGGTAGAACACTGTCTGGATATACCATTATTTCTGTACCTGTTTACCTGTTGACAAATATTTTGAGCTGTATCAATTTTTAAATTATTACAAATTAAAGTTCTTTGACTATCAATGTAAAGTATTAGTGCAGATGTATGTTTTCTTTCTCTTGAGTAAATATTATTAGTCAAAATATATTGTAAAATAATATATAACCAAAGTGTTGGTTGTATGATAAGTGCAATTTAATTTAAAACTGTCTCTTGTAAACCACCGAACTTTACTAAAGTGATTGCACAATTTTACATTTTCATCAACAGTGTATTGTTTTATAAAATTTACATTTATTTACAAATTTGTACTTACATTTTATTATTTTTAATTGACACATAAATGTAAATATTTGTGGGATACAGAGTGATATATTGATACTTATAACGTAAAGTGATCAAATAATGGTAATTATCATATCCATCACTTCAAACATTTATCATTCCTTTGTTTTGGGAACATCAAAATCCTCCCTTCAGCTATCCAAAAGTATATAATAAATTATTGCTAACTGTAGTCATCCTACAGTGCTATAGAATATTAGAAATCATTTCTTGTATCTAGCTGTAATTTTGTGTCCTTTAACCAATTTTTTCTGTCTTCCTTTACCCCCGCCTTTCTCAGCCTCTAGTAACTGCTGATCTACTCTCTGTTCATATGAGATGAACTTTTTTAGATTCCATGTGTGAGAGAGACTATGCAGTATTTATATTTCTGTTCAGGACTTATTTTACTCACCTCCAGGGTCATGCATGTTGCCACGAATTCCAGGATTTCATTATTTTTACAATGGGAAAGTATTCCGTTGTGTATATGTACATTTTCTTTATCCAGTCATCTGTTAAAAACCAATTAAGTTGATTTCATATCATATCTTGGCTACTGTGAATAATGCAGCAACAACCGTGAGTTGCAGATATCTCTTGGATATACTGATTTTCTCTTTTTTGGATATATACCCAGTAGTGAAATGTCTTCTTTTGAGAAGTGTCTCTTCATATACTTCACCCATTTTTTGATGGGGTTGATTTTTTTGTTGTTGTTATATTTTATGTTCTAGAGTACATGTGCACAATGTGCAGGTTTGTTACATATGTATACATGTACCATGTTGGTGTGCTGCACCCATTAACTCGTCATTTACATTAGGTGTATCTCCTAATGCTATCCCTCCCCTCTCCCCCCAACCCACAACAGGCCCCGGTGTGTGATGTTCCCCTTCCTGTGTCCAAGTGATCTCATTGTTCAATTCCTACCTATGAGTGAGAACATGCGGTGTTTGGTTTTCTGTTCTTGCAAGGGTTTGCTGAGAATGATGGTTTCCAGCTGCATCCATGTCCCTACAAAGGACACAAATTCATCCTTTTTTATGGCTGCAGAGTATTCCATGGTGTATATGTGCCACATTTTCTTAATCCAGTCTGTCACTGATGGACATTTGGGTTGGTTCCAAGTCTTTGCTATTGTGAATAGTGCCACAATAAACATACGTGTGCATGTGTCTTTATAGCAGCATGATTTATAATCCTTGGGGTACGTACCCAGTAATGCAATGGCTGGGTCAAATAGTGTTTCTAGTTCTAGATACTTGAAGAATCGCCATACTGTTTTCCACAATGGCTGAACTAGTTTACAGTCCCACCAACAGTGTAAAAGTGTTCCTATTTCTCCACATCTTCTCCAGCATCTGTTGTTTCCTGACTTTTTAATGATTGCCATTCTAACTGGTGTGAGATGATATCGCATTGTGGTTTTGATTTGCATTTCTCTGATGGCTAGTGATGATGAGCATTTTTTCATGTCTGTTGGCTGCTTAAATGTCTTCTTCTGAGAGGTGTCTGTTCATATCCTTTGCCCACTTTTTGATGGGGTTGTTTTTTTCTTGTAAATTTGTTTGAGTTCTTTGTAGGTTCCGGATATTAGCCCTTTGTCAGATGAGTAGATTGCAAAAATTTTCTCCCATTCTGTAGGTTGCCTGTTCCCTCTGATGGTAGTTTCTTTTGCTGTGCAGAAGCCCTTTAGTTTAATTAGATCCCATTTGTCAATTTTGGCTTTTGTTGCCATTGCTTCTGGTGTTTTAGACATGAAGTCCTTGCCCATGCCTATGTCCTGAATGGTATTGCCTAGGTTTGCTTCTAGGGTTTTTGTGGTTCTAGGTTTAACATTTAAGTCTCTAATCCATCTTGAATTAATTTTTGTATAAGGACTAAGGAAGGGATCCAGTTTCAGCTTTCTGCTTGTGGCTAGCCAATTTTCCCAGCACCATTTATTAAATAGGGAATGCTTTCCCCATTTCTTGTTTTTGTCAGGTTTGTCAAAGATCAGATGGTTGTAGATGTGTGGTATTATTTCTGAGGGCTCTGTTCTGTTCCATTGGTCTATATCTCTGTTTTGGTACCAGTATCATGCTGTTTTGGTTACTGTAGCCTTGTAGTATAGTTTCAAGTCAGGTAGCGTGATGCCTCCAGCTTTGTTCTTTTGACTTAGGATTATCTTGGCAATGCGGGCTCTTTTTTGATTCCATATGAACTTTAAAATGGTTTTTCCCAGTTCTGTGAAGAAAGTCATTGGTAGCTTAATGGGGATGTCATTGAATCTATAAATTACCTTGGGCAGTATGGCCATTTTCACGATATTGATTCTTCCTATCCATGAGCATGGAATGTTCTTCCATTTGTTTGTGTCCTCTTTTATTTCATTGAGATGGGGTTGATTTTTTCTTGTAAATTTGGTTGAGTTCTTTGTAGATTCTGGATATTACCTCTTGGTCAGATGGGTATATTGTAAGCATTTTCTCCCATTTTGTAGGTTGCCTGTTGACTCTGATAGTAGTTTCCTTTGCTGTGCAGAAGCTCTTTAGTTTAGTAAGATCCCATTTGTCAATTTTGGCTTTTGTTGTCTTTGCTTTTGGTGTTTTAGTCATGAAGTCCTCACCCATGCCTATGTCCTGAATGGTATTGCCTAGGTTTTCTTCTAGGGTTTTTATGGTTTTAGGTCTAACATTTAAGTCTCTAATCCATCTTGAATTAATTTTTGTAAAAGGTGTAAGGAAGTGATTCAGTTCCAGCTTTCTACATACAGCTAGCTGGTTTTCCCAGCACCATTTATTAAATGGGGAATCCTTTCCCCATTACTTCTTTTTGTCAGGTTTCTCAAAGATCAGATGGTTGTAGATGTGTGATGTTATTTCCGAAGTCTCTGTTCTATTCCCTTGGTTTACATATCTGTTTTGGTACCAGTACCATGCTGTTTTGATTACTGTAGCCTTGTAGTACAGTTTGAAGTCAGGTAACATGACGCCTCCCACTTTGTTCTTTTTACTTAGGAGTAGCTTGATGAGGATGGCATTGAATCTATAAATTACCTCGGGCAGTATGGTCATTTTCATTATATTGATTCTTCCTATCCATGAGCATGGAATGTTCTTCCATTTATTTGTGTCTTCTTTTATTTCATTGAGCAGTGGTTTGTAGTTCTCCTTGGAAAGTTCCTTCACATCCCTTGTAAGTTGGATTCCTAGGTATTTTATTATCTTTGAAGCAATTGTGAATGGGAGTTCACTCTTGATTTGGCTCTCTGTTTATCTGTTATTGGTGTATAGGAATGCTTGTGATATTGCACATTAATTTTGTAACCTGAGATTTGCTGAAGTTGCTTATCAGCTGAAGGAGATTTGGGGCTGAGAATATGGGGTTTTCTAAATAAACAATCATGTCATCTGCAAACAGGGACAATTTGACTTCCTCTTTTCCTAATCGAATACCCTTTATTTCTTTCTCCTGCCTGATTGCCCTGATTTCCCTCGCCAGAATTTCCAACACTGTGTTGAACAGGAGTGGTATGAGAGAGGGCAACCCTGTCTCATGCCAATTTTCAAAGGGAATGCTTCCAGTTTTTGCCCAGTCAGTATGATACTGGCTGTGGGTTTGTCATAAATAGCTCTTATTATTTTGAGATATGTGCCATCAATCCTGAATTTATTGAGAGTTTTTATCATGAAGGGCTGTTGAATTTTGTCAAAGGCCTTTTCTGTATCTACTGAAATAACAGTGTGGTTTTTGTCTTTGGTTCTGTTTGTATGGTGGTTTATGTTTATTGATTTGTGTATGTTGAACCAGCCTTGCATCCCAGGGATGAAACCAACTTGATTGTGGTGGATTAGCTTTTTAATGTGCTGCTGGATTCGGTTTGCCCATATTTTATTGAGGATTTTTGCATCGATGTTCATCAGGGATATTGTTCTAAAATTCTCTTTTTTTTTTTGTTGAGTCTCTGCCAAGTTTTTGTATCAGATGACGCTGGCCTCATAAAATGAGTTAGGGAGGATTTCCTTCTTTTCAGTTGATTGGAATAGTTTCAGAAGGAATGGCACAAGCTCCTCTTTGTACCTCTAGTAGAATTCGGCTGTGAATCCATCTGGTCCTGGAATTTTTTTGCTTGGTAGGCTATTAATTGTTGCCTCAATTTCAGAACCTGTTATTTGTCTATTCAGGGATTCCACTTCTTCCTGGTTTAGTCTTGGGAGGGCGTATGCGTCCAGAAATTTA
Organism: Macaca nemestrina; assembly: GCF_043159975.1. Lineage (NCBI taxonomy): Eukaryota > Metazoa > Chordata > Mammalia > Primates > Cercopithecidae > Macaca > Macaca nemestrina. The sequence continues at coordinate 81,329,442 of NC_092145.1, forward strand.
TCCATTTCTTCTAGATTTTCTAGTTTATTTACATAGAGGTGTTTATAGTATTCTCTGATGGTAGTGTGTATTTCTGTGGGATTGATGGAGATATCTCCTTTATCATTTTTTATTGAGTCTATTTGATTCTTCTCTCTTTTCTTCTTTATTAGTCTTGCTAGCAGTCTATCTACTTTGTTGATCTTTTCAAAAAACCAGCTCTTGGATTCATTGATGTTTTGAAAGGCTTTGTGTCTCTATCTCCTTCAGTTCTGCTCTGATCTTAGTTATTTCTTGCCCTCTGCTAGCTTTTGAATGTGTTTGCTCTTGCTTCTCTAGTTCTTTTAATTGTGATGTTAGGGTGTCAATTTTAGATCTTTTCTGCTTTCCTTTGTGGGCATTTCGTGCTATAAATTTCCCTCTACACACTGTTTTAAATGTGTCCCAGAGATTCTGGTATGTTGTGTCTTTGTTCACATTGGTTTCAAAGAACATCTTTATTTCTACCTTCATTTTGTTATTTACCCAGTAGTCATTCAGGAGCAGTTTGTTCAGTTTCCATGTAGTTGTGTGGTTTTGAGTGAGTTTCTTAATCCTGAGTTCCAGTTTGATTGCACTTTGGTCTGAGAGACAGTTTGTTATAATTTCTGTTCTTTTACATTTGCTGAGGAGTGCTTTACTTCCATATATGTGGTCAATTTTGGAATAAGTGCTATGTGGTGCTGAGAAGAATGTATATTCTGTTGATTTGGGGTGGAGAGTTCTGTATATGTCTATTAGGTCCACTTTGTGCAGAGCTGAGTTCACTTCCTGGATATCCTTGTTAACTTTCTGTCTCGTGGATCTGTCTAATGTTGACAGTGGGGTGTTGAAGTCTCCCATTATTGTTGTGTGGGTGTCTAAGTCTCATTGTAGGTCTCTAAGGGCTGGCTTTATGAATCTGTGTGCTCCTGTATTGGGTGTATATGTATTTAGGATAGTTAGCTCTTCTTGTTGAATTGATCTCTTTACCATTATGTAATGGCCTTCTTTGTCTCTTTTGATCTGCTTTGCTTTAAAGTCTGTTTTATCAGAGACTAGGATTGCAATGCTTGGCTTTTTTTTGTTTTCCATTTGGTTGGTAGATCTTCCTCCATCCTTTTATTTTGAGCCTATGTGTGTCTCTGCACATGAGATGGGTCTCCTGAATACAGCACACTGATGGGTCTTGACTCTTTATCCAGTTTGCTAGTCTGTGTCTTCTAATTGGAGAATTTATCCCATTTACATTTAAGGTTAATATTGTTATGTGTGAATTTGATCCTGTCATTATAATGTTATCTGGTTATTTTGCTCCTAGCATCGATGGTCTTTACAGTTTGGCATGTTTTTGCAGTGGCTGGTAGCTGTTGTTCCTTTCCATATTTAGTGCTTCCTTCAGGAGCTCTTGTAAAGCAGGCCTGTTGGTGACTAAATCTCTCAGCAGTTGTTTGTCTGTAAAGGATTTTATTTCTCCTTCACTTATGAAGCTTAGTTTGGCTGGATATGAAATTCTGAGCTGAAAATTCTTTTCTTTAAGAATGTTAAATATTGGCCCCCACTCTCTTCTGGCTTGTAGAGTTTCTGCTGAGACATCTCCTGTTAGTCTGATGGGCTTCCCTTTGTGGGTAACCCGATCTTTCTCTCTGGCTGCCTTTATCATTTTTTCCTTCATTTCAACATTGGTGAATCTGCCAATTATGTGTCTTGGAGTTGCTCTTCTCAAGGAGTATCTTTGTGGCATTCTCTGTATTTCCTGAATTTGAATGTTGGCCTGCTTTGCTAGGTTGGAGAAGTTCTCCTGTATAATATTCTGAAGAGTGTTTTCCAGCTTGGTTCCATTCTCCCTGTCACTTTCAGGTACACCAGTCAGATGTAGATTTGGTCTTTTCACATCATCCCATATTTCTTGGAGGCTTTGTTTGTTTCTTTTTACTATTTTTTCTCTAAACTTCTCTTCTCACTTCATTTCATTCATTTGATCTTCAATCACTGATATCCTTTCTTCCACTTGATCAAATCGGCTTCTGAAGCTTGTGAATGCATCATGTAGTTCTCGAGACATGGTTTTCAGCTCCATCAGGTCATTTAAGGTCTTCTCTACACTGTTTATTCTAGTTAGCCTTTCATTTAGTCTTTTTTCAAGGTTTCTAGCCTCTTTGCGATGGGTTCGAACATCCTCCTTTAGCTCGGAGAAGTTTGTTATTACTGATTGTCTGAAGCCTTCTTCTCTCAACTCATCAAAGTCATTCTGCGTCCAGCTTTGTTCCATTGCTGGCGAAAAGCTGCATTCCTTTGGAGGAGAAGAGGCACTCTGATTTTTAGAATTTTCAGCTTTCTCCTCTGGTTTCTCCCCATCTTTGTGGTTTTATCTACCTTTGTTCTTTCATGATGGTGATGTACAGACGGGGTTTTGGTGTGGATGTCCTTTCTGTTTGTTAGTTTTCTTTCTAACCCTCAGGACCCTCAGCTGCAGGTCTGTTGGAGCTTGCTGGAGGTCCACTTCAGACACTGTTTGCCTGGGTATCACCAGCGAAGGCTGCAGAACAGCAAATATTGCAGAATGGTAAATGTTGCTGCCTGATCCTTCCTTTGGAAGCTTCGTCTCAGAGGGGCACCCGGCTGTATGAGGTGTCAGTCGGCCCCTACTGGGAGGTGTCTCCCAGTTAGGTTACTCAGGGGTCAGGGACCCACTTGAGGAGGCAGTCTGTCAGTTTTCAGATCTCAAACTCTGTGCTGGGAGAACCACTGCTCTATTCAAAGCTGTCAGACAGAGATGTTTAAGTCTGCAGAAGTTTCCTGCTGCCTTTTGTTCACCTATGCCCTGCCCCCAAAGGTGTAGTCTACAGAGGCAGGCAGGCGTCCTTGAGCTGCAGTGGGCTGCACCTAGTTCGAGCTTCCTGGCTGCTTTGTGTACCTCCTCAAGTCTCAACAATGGCATATCTCCATCCCACAGCCTCACTGCCACCTTGCAGTTCGACCTCAGACTGCTGTGCTAGCAGTGAGCGAGGCTCCATGGTCATGGGACCTTCTGAGCCAGGTGTGGGATATAATCTCCTGGTGTGCCATTTGCTAAGACTGTTGGAAAAGTACAGTATTAGGGTGGGAGTTTTTCGATTTTCCCAGTACCATCTGTGTCAGGTTCCCTTGACTAAGAAAGGGAATTCCATGACCTCTTGCACTTCCTGGGTAAGGAGATGCCCCACACTGCTCCATGGGCTGCACCCACTGTCTGACAAGCCCCAGTGAGATGAACCCGGTACCTCAGTTGGAAAAGTCTAAATCATCTGTCTTCTGCGTCACTCACACTGAGAGCTGTAGACTGGAGCTGTTTCTATTCGGCCATCTTGGAACCTCCCAATCAATGATGTTAAACTTTTTTCTCATGCTTTTTGGCTGCATGTAGATCTACTTTTGAAAAGCGTCTGTTCACAACCCTTGCTCAATTTTTAAGTAGTTTTTTTTTTCTTGTAAATCTGTTTAAGTTCCTTATAGATGCTAGATATTAGACCTTTATCAGATGCATAGTTTGCAAAAGTTTTCTCCCATTCAATAGCTAATCTGTTTATTAATGGCTTCTTTGGCTGTGCAGAAGCTCTTTCATTTAATTAGATCTCATTTGTCAATTTTTGCTTTTGTTAAAATTGCTTTTGGAATTTTTGTCATAAAGTTCTGCCTGTTTCTATGTCAAGAATTATATTGCCTAGGTTGTTTTTCAGAGTTTATATATCTTTGGGGTTTACATTTCAGTGTTTACTTCATCTTTAGTTAATTTTTGTATATGGTATGGGTTCTGTTTCAATCTTCTGCATATGGCTAGCCAATTGTCCCAGCACCATTTATTGAATAAGAAGTCCTTTCCCAATGCTTGCTTTTGTCAGCTTTGTTGAAGGTAAGAGTGTTGTAGGTGTACAGCCTTCTCTCTGGGATCTTTATCCTTTCTCATTTTTCTATGTGTCTGCTTTTGTACCAGTACCATGCTGTTTTGGTTACTATAGCCCCATGGTATAGTTCTAAGTCAGATAGCATGATGCCTCCAGTTTTGTTCTTTTTTCTTAGAATGAAATAAAAGTTTAACAAGTTGAATCTGACACTTCTCAAAAGAAGACACTTATGCAGCCAGCAAACATATGAAAAAAAAGCTCATCATCGCTGGCCATTAGAGAAATAATACAAATCAAGACCACAATGAGATACCGTCTCATGCCAGTTAGAATGACAATCATTAAAAAGTCAGGAAACAACAGATGCTGGAGAGGATGTGGAAAAATAGGTATGCTTTTACACTGTTGGTGAGAGTGTAAATTAGTTCAACTATTGTGAAAGACAGTGTGGCAATTCCTCAAGGATCTAGAACCAGAAATACCATTTGAACAAGCAATCTCATTACTAGGTATATACTCAAAGGATTATAAATCATTCTACTATAAAGACACATGCACACGTAGGTTTATTGTGGCACTATTTAAACTAGCAAAGGCTTGAAAGCAACCCAAATGCCCATAAATAATAGACTGAATAAAGAACATGTGGCACATATACACCATAGAATATTATGCAGCCATGAAAAAGAATGCATTCAAGTCCTTTGTACGGACATAGATGAAGCTGAATACCATCATTCTCAGCAAAGTAACACAGGAACATAAAACCAAACACCACATGTTCTCACTCATAAGTGGGAGTTGAACAATAAGAACACATGGACACAGGGAGGGGAACATCACACACCAGGGTCTGTTGAAGGGTTGGGGGAAAGGGGAATAAGGACATTAGAACAAATATTTAGTGCATGCAGGGCTTAAAACCTAGATGACGGGTTGATAGGTGCAGCAAACCACCATGGCATATGCATGCCTATGTAACAAACCTGAATGTTCTGCACATGTATCCCAGAACTTAAATTTTTTTTTAAAAAAAAAGTTGAATCATGGTGGATGGTAGGCAGAACTAGATTGTGGCTCCCACTTAAAGGGAGAGAGCAGTGTATGGAGGCTTGCATCACAAACTTCTCCAGAATGATGGCAGAAATACATTAGGAGAGCCAAAAGAACCTACAGACCCTCTAAGGGAAGTGGATTGCTCCTGGAGGACTCAGGAGACACCCCAAATACTATGAGTGTCCAAACTGTGGAAGCAGGAAAGGAAGATCATTCACCTCAGAACACACACCCCCACTGAAGACCCTGAATGTCTAGATTATGGAATAAGATTCTGACCTTACCTGCAGGTAAGTCAATTTAGAAAGCCAAGCAAAATACAAAGGTAGAAAAAGCAGCAGGGAAAGCCCTGTGGGCTCGATGGGTCCCCTAGCAAGCTATTTCTGTTCTGCCTCAAAGGGGTCCTTGGGGAGGGTGGTCAGAGGCACTGGGGAAAGGTTGAAGAAGGAAACCTCCAGCTGAACTTTGTTAGCAATTTGAACCAATTGAGAAGTTTCCTGACCAGAACTCAGAGGAAGGTGTAAACCCAGTGTGCAGACTCCATAGGCAGGAGAAGAACAAAAGCCCTAATTGCTTTTGCAGCTGGGAGTTGGGTATCCTGGGGCAAGTCCTCAGCCCTACTCACCCACTGCCTGGAAACAGGCTCAGTGCCATTGGTGGGAGCATGGTGGGAGTGAGACTGGCTCTGTGGGTTGCGTGGGAGCTAGGTGAGGCCTGTGACTGCTGGCTTTTCCCCACTTCCCTGACAACCTGCATGATACAGTAGAGGCAGCCATAATTATTCTAGGAACGTAATTCCATTTACCTGGGAGCCTCACTTCCATCCCCTACAGCAGTTTCAGCAAGACCCACCCAAGGAAAGTCTGAGCTCAGACACATCTAGCCCTGCCCCCACCTAATGGTCCCTCCCTAACCACCCTGGTAACTGAAGACAAAGGGCATATACTCTTGTGAGTTCTACAGCCACACCCACTGCCTGTTCCTCCCCATACTATGACAGCTAATGTTCTCTTGAAAGTGTCACTTCCTGGCAGGAGGCCAACAAGCACTAAAATAGTGGATGAAGCAACCAAAGCCAAGGGCCCTCACAGAGTCCACCTCCACTGGAGAAGGTGCTGGTATCCATGGTTGAGAGACCCACAGGTGGTTTACATCACAGGGCTCTGTGCTGACAACCCCCAGTACCAGCTCAGAACCTGATTGACTTACTGGGTGGATAGATCCAGAAGAGAGATAACAATAACTACAACTTGGCTCTCAGGAAGTCCTAACCCCAGGAAAAGAGGAAGAGTACTACTACAACAACGAAACAGACTGTGGGACAAAAGAATCTGGACAATAGCATTGAGCCTAGACCTTCCCTCTGACAGAGCCTACCCAAGTGAGAAGGAACCAGAAAACCAACTCTGGTAATTTAACACCAACAAGGTTCTTTAACATCCCCAAAAATTACACTAGCTCACCCTCAGTGAATCCAAACTAAGAAGAAATCCCTGATTTACCTGAAAAGGAATTCAGAAGGTTAGTTATTAAGCTAATCAGGGAGGCATCAGAGAAAGGCAAATCCCAATCTAAGAAAATAGGAAAAAAAAAAAAAAGATACAAGAAGTGAAGGGAGAAATATTCAATGAAATCAATAGCATAAATAAAAAACAGACAAAACTTCAGGAAACAATGGATGCACTTATAGAAATGCAAAATGCTCTCAAAAGTCTCAGAATTAGAATCAAAAAAGCAGGAGAAATAACTTCAGAGCTCGAAGACAAGGTCTTTGAATTAACCCAATCCAACAAAGGCAAAGAATAAGAAAATATAAACAAAGCCACCAAGAAGTCTGGGATTATGTTAAATGACCAAACTTAAGAATTATTGGCATTCCTGAGGAGAAAGAGAAATCTGAAAGTTTGTAAAACATATTTGGGGGAATAATAGAGAAAAACTTTCCCAGCCTTGCTAAAGACCTAGTCATCCAAATACAAGAAGCTCAAAGAACATATGGGAAATACATTGCAAAAAGATAATCATCTATGCACATTGTCATTAGGTTATCTAAAGTTATGACAAAGGAAAAAATCTTAAGAGCTGTAAGTCAAAAGTACCAGGTAACATATAAAGAAAAACCTATCAGATTAACAGCAGATTTCTCAGCAGAAACCCTACAAGCTAGAAGGGATTGGGACCCTATCTTCAGCCTCCTCAAAAAACAACAAAAAATTATCAGCCAAGAATTTTATATTCAGCAAAACTAAGCTTCATATATGAAGGAAAGATACAGTCTTTCTCAGACAAACAAATGCTGAGAGAATTTATCACTCCCAGGCCAATACTACAAGAATTGCTAAAAGGAGCTCTAAATTTTGAAACAAATCCTGGAGACACGCCAGAAAAGAACCTCTTTATAGCATAAATATCACAGGACCTATAAAACAAAAATACAATAAAAAACTCCCAAAACCAACATATACGTGCAACGAATAGCACAATGAATAAAATGGTACCTCATATCTCAATACCAACATTGAATGTAAATGGCCTAAATGCTCCACTTAAAAGATACAGAATTGCAGAATGGATAAGAACTCACCAACCAACTATCTGCTGCCTTCAAGAGACTCATCTAACACATAAGTACTCATATAAACTTAAGGTAAAGGGGTGGAAAAAGACATTCCATGCAAATGAACATCAAAAGCAAGCAGGAGTAGCTGTTCTTCTGTCAGACAAAACAAATTAAAAAACAAACAGCAGTTAAAAAAGACAAAGAAGGACATTCTAAAATGATAAAAGGCCTTGTCCATTGGAAAATATCACAATCCTAAGTTTATCTGCACCTAACACTGGAGCTCCTAAATTGATAAAACAATAATTAATAGACCTAAGAAGTGAGATATACAGCAACAAAATAACAGTGGGGGACTTCAATACTCCACTGACAACACTAGACAGGTCATCAAGACAGAAAGTCAACAAAGAAACAATGGATTTATACTATACCCTGGAACAAATGGTCTCAACAGATCTATACAGAACATTCTACCCAACAATTATGGAATGTGGAATGTACATTTTATTCAATAGTGCATGGAACTTTTTCCAGGATAGATCATGTATTAGTCAGGGTTTTCTAGAGGGACAGAACTACTAATGGAAATTATATATATATATATATGATGGGGAGTTTATTAAGTATTAACTCATGTGATCACAGGGTCCCACAATAGGCCATCTTCAGACTGAGGAGCAAGGAAAGCCAGTCTGAGTTCCAAAACTGAAGAATCTGGCATTCAATGTTCAAGGACAGAAAGCATCCAGCACAGGAGAAAGATGTAGGCTGGGAGGCAAATCCAGTCTCTCTTTTCACATTTTTCTGCCTGCTTGTATTCTAGCCATGCTGCCAGCTGATTAGATTGTGCCCACCCAAATTAAGGGTGGGTCTACTTTTTTCAGCCCACTCACTGAAATGTTAATATCTTTTGGCAACACCCTGGAAGACACACTCAGTATCAATACTTTGTATCCTTCAATCCAATCAAGTTGACACTCAGTATTAACCATCACAGATCATATCATAGACCACAAAACAAGCCTCAATAAATTTAAGAAAATTGAAATTTTATCAAGCACTGTCTCAGACCACAGTGAAATAAAACTATAAATCGACTCCAAAAGGAAACTTTAAAACCATGCAAATACATGGAAATTACATAACATTCTCCTGAATAATCACTGGATCAACAACGAAATCAAGATGAAAACTACAAAATTCTTCAGAGTGAATTACAATGGTGATACACCCTATCAAAACCCCTGGGATACAGTAAAAATGGTGTTAAAAGGAAAGTTCATAGCCCTAAATATCTACATCAAAAGTCTGAAAAGCACAAACAGACAATCTAAAGTCAATCCTCAAGGAACTAGAGAAAGAAGAACAAACCAAACCCAAACCCAGCAGAATCAATGAAATATCCAAGATCAGAGAAACTAAACCAATTTGAAACAAACAGAAAACAAAAGATAAATGAAAGGAAAAACTGGTTCTTCAAAAAGATAAATAAAATTGGTAGACCATAAACAAGATTAACCAAAAAATGAAGACAGAAAATCCAAATAAGCTAAATTAGAAAAGAAATAAGAGATATTACAACTGACACCACCCAAATAGAAAAGGTCATTAAAGGCTACTATGAACACCTTTACATGCATAATATAAAAAACTAGAGGAGATGGGTAAATTCCTCAAAAGATACAACCCTCCTACCTTGAATCAGAAAGAACTAGATACTCTAAACAGACCAATAACAAGCAGTGAAATTGAAATGTTAATTTAAAAATTACCAACAATAAAATGTCCAGGACCAGGTGGATTCACAGCACAATTCTACTAGACATTCAAAGAAGAATGATACCTATCCTACTGACACTATTCCACAAGATAGAGAAAGAGGGAACCCTCCCTATGTCACTCTTTGAAGCCAGCATCACCCTAATACCAAAACCAGGAAAGGACATGACCAAAAAGAAAACTATAGACCAATATCCCTGATGAACATAGATGCTAAAATCTTTAACAAAATAATAGCTGACCAAATCCAATAACATATGAAGAAGTTAATCCATCATTATCAAGCGGGCTTTATACCTGAGATACTGGGATGGTTTAGCATATGCAAGTCTGTAACTGATACATCACACAAACGAATTTTTAAAAATCACATGATTACCTCAATGGATGCAGAAAAAACATTCAAAAAATGTAGCATCACTTTATGATAAAAACTCACCAAAATCGGCATACACGGGACATACCTCAATGTAATAAAAGTATCCATGACGAACCCACAGCCCACATAATACTGAATGGGGAGAAGTTGAAAGCATTCCCTCTGAGAACTGGAAAAAGACAAGGATGCCCACTCTCACCACTCATCTTCGACATATTACTGGAAGGCCTATTCAGAGTAATCAGACAAGAGAAATAAATAAAGGGCATCCAAATCAGTAAAGAGGGAGTCAAACTGTTGCTGTTTGCTGATGACATGATTGTTTACCTAGAGAACCCTAAAGACTCCTTCAGAAAGCTCCTAGAATGGATAAAAGAATTCAGCAACGTTTTCAGATACAAAATTAATGCACACAAGTCAGTAGCTCTTCTATACACCAAGAGCACCAAGCTGAGAATCAAATCAAGAACTGAAGCCCTTTTATAATAGCTGTAAAAAAAAATAAAATACTTACAAATGTACATAACCAGGAGTTGAAATACCTTCAAAAGAAAAACTACAAAACCCTACTGAAAGAAATCATAGAGGACACAGACAAATGGAAACACATCTCATCCCCATAGATGAGTAGAATCAATATTGTGAACATGACCAAAATGCCAAAAGTGATCTAAAAATTCAACACAACTTACATCAAAACACCAGCATCATTCTTCGCAGAACTAGAAAAAGCAATCCTAAAATTCACATGGAACCAAAAATGAGCCTGCATAGCCAAACCAAAACTCATCAAAAAGAACATATTGGGAGGCATCGCATTCCCTGATTTCAAACTATACTATAAGGTCATAGTCATTAAAGCAGCATGGTACTGGTACAAAAATAAGCAAATAGACCCATGGAATGGAATAGAAAACCCAGAAATAAACCCAAATATTTACAGCCAACTGATCTTTGGCAAAGCAAACAAAAACATACAGTGGGGAAAAGATACCCCATTCAACAAATGGTGCTGGGATAATTGGCAAGCCACATGTAGGAGAATTAAACTGAATCCTTATCTCTCTCCTTATACAAAAATCAACTCAAGATGGATCAAGGATCTAAATCTAAGAACTGAAACTATAAAAATTCTGGAAGATAACATTGGAAAAACCCTTCTAGACATTGGCTTAATCAAGGATTTCATGACCAAGAACTCAAAAGCAAATGCAATAAAAACAAAACAATAAAATAGCTGGGAATTAATTAAACTAAAGAGCTTTTGCACAGCAAAAGAAAGGGTAAGGAGAGTAAACAGAAAACCAACAGAGTGGGAGAAAATCTTCACCATCTATACATCTGGCAAAGGACTAATATCCAGAATCTACAACAAATTCGAACAAATTAGCAAGAAAAAATAAAAAGAATCACATCAAAAAGTGGACTAAGACTTGAGGTCAGGAGTTCAAGACCAGCCTGACCAACATGGAGAAACCCCACCTTTGCTAAAATTGCAAAATTAGCTGGGCATGGTAGTGCATGCCTGTAATCCCAGCTACTCGGGAGGCTGAGGTCAGAGAATTTCATGAATCCGGGAGACAGAGGTTGTGGTAAGCCAAGATCACACCATTGCACTCCAACCTGGGCAACAAGAGCAAAACACCATCTCAAAAAAAAAAAAAAAAAAAAAAAAAAAAGTGGGCTAAGAACATGAATAGATAAATCTCTCAAAAGAAGATATGCAAATGGCCAACAAGCATATGAAAAAATGCTCAACATCACTAATAATCAGGAAAATTCAAACTAAAACCACAATGTGATACCACCTTACTCCTGCAAGAATGGCTATAATAAAAAAAAAAAAATAGATGTTGGCATGGATGTGGTGAAAAGGGAACACATTTACAGTGCTGGTGGGAATGTAAACTAGTACAACCACTATGGAAAACAGTGTGGAGATTCCTTAAAGAACTAAAAGTAGAACTACCATTTGATTCAGCAATCCCACTACTGATATTGCTACCCAGAGGAAAATAAGTCATCATACAAAAAATGGTACTTCTACATGCATGTTTATAGCAGCACAATTCATAATTGCAAAAACGTGAAACCAACCAAAATGCCCATCAATCAATGAGTGGATAAAGAAACCGTGGTGCATATATATGAAGGAATATTACTCAGCCCCCAAAAGGAATAAATTAATGGCATTTGCAGTGACCTGGATGAGACTGGAGACTATTAGTGTAAGTGAAGTAACTCAGGAATGAAACACTGAACATCATACGTTGTCACTCATAAGTGAGAGCTAAGCTATGAGGATGCAAAGGCATAAGAATTACATAATGGACTTTGGGGTTCTCAGGGCAAAAGGGTGGGAAAAGGGTGAGGGATAAACCACAAATTGCGGCCATGCACGGTGGCTCTCACCTGTCATCCCGGCACTTCAGGAGGCCAAGGTTGGTGGATCAACGGAGGTCAGGAGTTTGAGACCAGCCTGGCCAACATGGTGAAACCCTGTCTCTACTAAAAATACAAAAAACTGAACCCGGGAGGCAGAGGTTGCAGTGAGCCGAAATCATGCCATTGCACTCCAGCCTGGGCAGCAAGAGCAAAATTCCATCTCAAAAACTAAAGCAAGAACAAAACAGACAAGCAAAAGACCACAAATTGGGTGCAGTGTATACTGCTTGAGTGATTGGCACACCAAAATCTCACAAGTCACCACTAAAGAACTTGCTCATGTAAGCAAACATCACCTGTTCCCCAATAACCTATGGAAATTAAAATAATAATAATAGTAATAAATTAAATGAAATAAAATAAAATACATAATCCTCTAAAAAAAGTTTTTTGCTGTTCTAGGAATTTCTTATACATTTTATTTATTAACCCTTTATTAGAAAATAGTTCTAAAGTATTTTCTCCATTCCAAAGTTTGCTTTTTTTATTTTCTTGATTATTTCTTTTGCTGTACAGAAGCTTTTTAGTTTGATGTAATTCCATTTGTTTACTTTTATTCTTGTTTCGTGTGCTTTTGAGTGTCATATCTAAGAAATCATTGCAAGGGTCAGTGTCAGGAAGCTTTTTCTTCTAGAGTTTTACAGTTTCTTGTCTTACATCTATGCCTTTAACCTATTTTAAGTTGATGCTTATATATAAAATAAAATATTGTTTAATTTATTCTTGTGCATGTGAATATGCAATATTTGCAACACAAATTTATTGATGAGACTATTCTTTTTCCCATTGTATATTCTTGGCACATTTGTTGAAGATCTGACTACTGTACATGAATGGGTTTATTTCTGGTCTCTGTATTCTGTTTCATTGATCTATTTATCTGTTTATATGCCAGTGTTGCACTGTTTTTATTTCCGTGGCATGTAATATATTTGAAAGCCTCCAACTTGTTCTGCTGAAAATTGCTGTGGTTACGTGGGGTCTTTTGGGTTGCATATAAATTTTGGAATTCTTTATTCTATTCCTGTACGAATACCATTGGGATTTTGATGGAAATAAAATCTGTATATCACTTTGAGTATCATAGACATTGTAACAATATCAATTCTTCAAATCTATGAACAAGAGATATATTTCCAATTGTGTCTATTTTAGCTTGTTATCAGTGTTTTATAGCATTCAGTGAACAAGTGTTTACCTTCTTGAATAAATCTATTCCTATTAAGTAATCATTTTGATGCTACTGTAAATGAAACTTTTCTAAATTTTCTTCTTCTATAGTTTGTTAGTGTACAGAAGCACACATTTTTGTTTGTTGATTTTGTATCCTGCAACTATACTAAATTTGTTTATTGGGTGTTAAATTTTTATTAGTTCTAACAGTTTTTGGTAAAGTTTCTAGAGTTTCCTAAATATAAGATCATATCCTCTGCAAATAGTAATAATTTTACTTTTTTCTTTTTAATTTGGATAACTTTTATTTATTCTTCTTGGCTAATTTCTCTGACTAGATTTCTATTACTATGTATTCAACACTTTATTATTAAATTATTTATTCAAGAAGTGGTGAGAGTGAGCCTCCTTACCTCGTACCAAATCTTAAAAGAAAAGGTATTTTTCTTAATTGATTATGATGTTAGCTGTGGGCTTTATATATATGGTCTTTATTGTATTGAGGTAAGTTCCTTCTATACCGAGTTTGTTGAGAGGTTTTGTCGTAAAAGGGGGTGGAATTTCATCAAAAATTTTTTTGGCATCTATTGAGATGTGATTTTTAAATCCTTCATTTTGCTAATGTAGTATAACTCATTTATTGATCTGTATACATTGAACCATCCTTGCATCTCAGGAATAAATTCCCTTTGTTTATGGTGTATGATTGATTATTTTTATAAACTGTTGAATTATGTTTGCTAATATTTTGTTAGTTTTTTTCCATTCATATTTATTTACAAAACAATTTACCTGTAGTTTTATTTTCTAGGGTGTCATGGTCTGGCTTCAGAATCAGGTCTTTCTGATGCTGTGAGAGGAGTTTGGAAGTGTTTCCACTTTTATTTTTTGTAAGAGATTAAGATGTATTGGTATTGATTCTTCTTTAAATGTTTGGTAGAATTCACTTTTAGGGCCATCTAGTCCTGGGCTTTTCTTGTTATTGTTGTTGTTGAGAGTTTTTTGAGTACTAATTTAATCTCATTTGTTTTTCTTCTGTTTAGGCTTCTCTTTTTATTCACTCTTGGTAGGTTGTATGTTTGTAGAAATTTACCCATTTCTTGTAGATTGTCCAAAATGTTTGCATATAGTTGTTCATAATATTTCCTTCTGATCATTTTTATTTCTGTGGCATCAGTTGTAATGTTTCTTTTTCCATTTCCAATTGATTTATTTGATTCTTTCATCATTTTTGCTAAGGATTTAGTAATATCTTTTCAAAAAGCAATTCTTCATTTTGTTGCTTTGCTTTTGTTTTTTTAATCCCTATATCATTTGTTTCTGCTCTTTTTTTTAATTTACTTAAATTTCTGATATACATGTGCAGAACGTGCAGGTCTGTTACACAGGTATACGTGTGCCATGGTGGTTTGCTGCACCTATCAACCCATCATCTAGGCTTTAAGCCCCAAATGCGTTAGGTATTTGTCCTAATGTTCTCCCTCCCCTTGACCCCTACCTCCTAATAGACCCCAGTGTGTGAAGTTCCCCCCAGCTATGTCCATCAGTTGTCATTTTTCAACTCCCACATATGAGTGAGAACATGCCGTGTTTAGTTTTCTATTCCTGTGTTAGTTTGCTGGGAATGACGGCTTCCAGCTTCATCCATGTCCCTGCAAAGGACACAAACTCATCCTTTTTTATGCCTGCATGGTATTCCATGGTATATATGTACCACATTTTCTTTATCCAGTCTATCAGTGATGGGCATTTGGGTTGATTCCAAGTCTTTGCTATTGTGAATAGTGCAACAATAAATATAAATGTGCATGTGTTTTTAGGGTAGAATGATTTATAATCCTTTAGGTATATACCCAGTAATGGGATTGCTGGTTCAAATCGTATTTCTGGTTCCAGACCCTTGAGGAATCACCACACTGTATCCACAACTGTTGAACTAATTTACACTCCCACTGACAGTGTAAAAATGTTCCTGTTTCTCCACATTATCACTAACATTTGTTTTTTCCTGACTTTTTAATGATCACCATTCTGACTGGCATGAGATGTTATCTCATTGTGGTTTTGATTTGCATTTCTCTAATGACCAGTAATGATGGCTGTTTTTCATATGTTAGTTGGCTGCATAAATGTCTTCTTTTGATAAGTGTCTTTTCATATCCTTTGCCCACTTTTTGATGGGGTTGTCTTTTTCTTGTAAATTTGTTTAAGTTCCTTGTAGATTCTGCATATTAGACCATTGTCAGATGGGTAGATTGCAAAAATTTTCTCCCATTCTGTAGGTTGCCTGCTCACTCTGATGATAGTTTCTTTTTTTCCTTTTCTTTTTTCTTTTTTCTTTCTTTCTTTTTTTTTTTTTTTTGAGCATGATGGAATAAAATCCATCTTTTGGGAAAATAATTTTGGCAATATAAGTATGATTAAATTAAATCTGATATTTTCTGTGATTTTTTTAAAATTATACTTTGAGTTCCAGGGTACTTGTGCACAACACGCAGGTTTGTTACATATGTGTACATGTGCCATGTTGGTGTGCTGCACCCACCAACTCGTCAGCACCCATCAACTCGTCATTTATATCAGGTATAACTCCCAATGCCATCCCTCCTCCCTCCCCCTCCCCACAATAGGCCCCGGTATGTGATGTTCCCCTTCCCGTGTCCAAGTGATCTAATTGTTCAATTCCTACCTATGAGTGAGAACATGCGGTGTTTGGTTTCCGTTCATGTGATAGTTCGCTGAGAATGATGGTTTCCAGCTGCATCCATGTCCCTACAAAGGACACAAACTCATCCTTTTTTATGGCTGCATAGTATTCCATGGTGTATATGTGCCACATTTTCTTAATCCAGTCTGTCACTGGTGGACATTTGGGTTGATTCCAAGTCTTTGCTATTGTGAATAGTGCCTCAATAAACATACATGTGCATGTGTCTTTATAGCAGCATGATTTACAATCCTTTGGGTATATACCCAGTAATGGGATGGCTGGGTCATATGGTACATCTAGTTCTAGATCCTTGAGGAATCGCCATACTGTTTTCCATAATGGTTGAACTAGTTTACAATCCCACCAACAGTGTAAAAGTGTTCCTATTTCTCCACATCCTCTCCATCACCTGTTGTTTCCTGACTTTTTAATGATTGCCATTCTAACTGGCATGAGATGGTATCTCATTGTGGTTTTGATTTGCATTTCTCTGATGGCAAGTGATGAGCATTTTTTCATGTGTCTGTTGGCTACATAAATGTATTCTTTTGAGAAATGTGTATTCATATCCTTTGCCCATTTTTTGATGGGGTTGTTTGTTTTTTCCTTGTAAATTTGTTTGAGTTCTTTGTAGGTTCTGGATATTAGACCTTTGCCAGATGAGTAGATTGCAAAAATTTTCTCCCATTCTGTAGGTTGCCTGTTCCCTCTGATGGTAGTTTCTTTTGCTGTGCAGCTCTTTAGTTTAATGAGATCCCATTTGTCAATTTTGGCTTTTGTTGCCATTGCTTTTGGTGTTTTAGACATGAAGTCCTTGCCAGTGCCTATGTCCTGAATGGTATTACCTAGGTTTTCTTCTAGGGTTTTTATGGTATTAAGTCTAACATTTAAGTCTCTAATCCATCTTGAATTAATTTTCGTCTAAGGAGTAAGGAAAGGATCCAGTTTCAGCTTTCTACTTATGGCTAGCCAGTTTTCCCAGCATCATTTATTAAATAGGAAATCCTTTCCCCATTTCTTGTTTTTGTCAGGTTTGTCAAAGATCAGATGGTTGTAGATGTGTGGTATTATTTCTGAGGGCTCTGTTCTGTTCCATTGGTCTATATGTCTGTTTTGGTACCAGTACCCTGCTGTTTTGGTTACTGTAGCCTTGTAGTATAGTTTGAAGTCAGGTAGCGTGATGCCTCCAGCTTTGTTCTTTTGACTTAGGATTGTCTTGGCAATGCTGGCTCTTTTTTGGTTCCATATGAACTTTAAAGCAGTTTTTTCCAATTCTGTGAAGAAAGTCATTGGTAGCTTGATGGGGATGGCATTGAATCTATAAATTACCTTGGGTAGTATGACCATTTTCACAATATTGATTCTTCCTATCCATGAGCATGGAATCTTCTTCCATTTGTTTGCATCCTCTTTTGTTTCACTGAGCAGTGGTTTGTAGTTCTCCTTGAGGAGGTCCTTTACATCCCTTGTAAGTTGGATTCCTAGGTATTTTATTCTCTTTGAAGCTATTGTGAATGGGAGTTCATTCCTGATTTGGCTCTCTTTTTGTCTGTTACTGTTTCTTTTGCTGTGCAGAATCCCTTTAGTTTAACTTGATCCCATTTGTCAATTTTGGCTTTTGTTGCAATTGCTTTTGGGGTTTTAGTCATGAAGTCTTTGCTCATGCCTATGTCCTGAATGGTGTTGCCTAGATTTTCTTCTAGGGATTTTATGGTTTTAGGTTTTACATTTAAGTCTTTAATCCATCTTGAGTTAATTTTTGCATAAATGTAAGGAAAGGGTCCAGTTTCTGTTTTCTACATGTGGCTAGCCAATTTTCCCAGCACCATTTATTAAATAGAAAATGTTTCCCCATTGCTTCATTTTCTCAAGTTTGTCAAAGATCTGATAGTTGCAGATATGTGGTGTTATTTCTGAGGTCTCTGTTCTGTTCCATTGGACTATATATCTGTTTTGTTACCAGTAGCATGCTGTCTTGGTTACCATAGCATTGTAGTATAGTTTGAAGTCCAGTATTTTATTGAGGATTTTCACATTGATGTTTATCAGGGATATTGGCCTGAATTTTTTTTTTCTTTGTGTCTCTGTCAGATTTTAGTATCAGTGTGATGCTGGCCCCATAAAATGAGTTAGGGAGGAGTCCCTCTTTTTGTACTGTTTGGAATAATTTCAGAAGAAATAGTACCAACTCCGCTTTTTACCTCTGGTAGAATTCAGCTGTGAATCCATCTGGTCTTGGGCTTTTATTGGTTGGTAGGCTATTAATTACTGCCTCATTTTCAGAGCTTGTAATTGGTCTACTTAGGGATTTGACTTCTTTCTAGTTTCATCTTGGGAGGGTGTATGCGTCCAGGAATTTATCCATTTCTTCTAGATTTTCTAGTTTATTTGCATAGAAGTGTTTATAGTATTATCTGATGGTAATTTGTATTTCTGTGGCATCAGTGGGGGTTCTCCCCTTTATCATTTTTTGTTGTGTCTATTTGATTATTCTCTTTTTTTCTTTATTAGTTGGACTAGTGGTCTCTTTATTTGGTTAATCTTTTCAAAAAACCAGCTCCTGGATTCATTGATGTTTTGAAGGGTTTTTTGTGTCTCTGTCTCTTTCAGTTCTGCTTTGATCTTAGTTATTTTTTGTTTTCTGTTAGCTTTGAAATTTATTTGCTCTTGCTTCTCCATTTCTTTTACTTGTGGTGTTAGGGTGTCAATTTTAGATCTTTCCCATTTTCTCATGTGAGTATTTAGTGCTATAAATTTCCCTCTAAATACTGGTTTTGCTGTGTCCCAGAGATTCTGGTGCATTGTCTCTTTGTTCTCACTGGTTTCAAATAACTTCTTTATTTCAGTTTTAATTTTGTTATTTACCCAGGAGTCATTCAGGAGCAGATTGTTCAGTTTCCATGTAGTGCAGTTTTGAGTGAGTTTCTTAATCCTCAGTTATAATTTGATTGTACTGTGTCTGAGAGACAATTTCTTATGATTTCTGTTCTTTTGCATTTGCTGAGGGGTGTTTTACTTCTAATTATGTGGTTGATATTAAAATAAGTGCTATGTGGTGCTGAGAAGAATGTATATTCTGTTGATTTGTGGTGGAAAGTTCTGTAGACGTCTAGTTGGTCCCATTGGTCCAGAGCTAAGTTCAAGTCCTGAATATCCTTGTTAATTTTCTGTCTCGTTGATCCGTCTAATATTGACAGTGGGGTGTTAAAGTTTTCCACTATTATTGTGTGGGAGTCCAGATCTCTTTGTAGGTCTCATATAAGTTGTTTTATGAATCTGGATGCTCCTATATTAGGTGCATATATATTTAAAATAGTTAGCTGTTCTTGTTGTTTTAATGCCTTTACCATTATGTAATGACCTTCTTTGTCTTTTTTAATCTTTGTTGGTTTCCAGTACGTTTTAACATAGACTACTTTTGCAACCTTTTTGTTTGTTTGTTTGTTTGTTGTTGTTGTTGTTTGTTTTTGCCTTCCATTTGCTTGGCAAATATACATATACCTCCATCCCTTTATTTTGAGCCTATGTGTGTCTTTGAGATGAGTCTCCTTATATCAGCATACCAATGGGTCTTGACTCTTCATGCAATTTGCCAGCCTGTGTCTTTTAATTGGAGCATTGAGCCCATTTACGTTTAAAGTTAATATTTTTATGTATGAATTTGATCTTGTCATCGTGATGCTAGATGATTACTTTCATATTAGTTGATGCAGTTTCTTCAGAATGTCATTGGTCTTTATATTTTGGTGTGTTTTTGCACTGACTGGTACCAAATTTTTCTTCTACATTTAGAGCTTTTTTTCAGAAGCTCTTGTAAGGCAGGCCTGGTATTGATAAAATCCCTCTGCATTTTCTTGTCTGCAAAGGATTTGATTTCTCCTTCACTTATGAAGCTGAGTTTGGCTGGCTATGAAATTCTGGGTTGAAAATTCTTTTCTTTTGGAATGTTGAATATTGGCCCCCACTCTTTTCTGGCTTGTAAGTTATCTGCAGAGAGATCCGCTGTTAGTCTGATGGGCTTCCCTTTGTAGGTAACCTGACTTTTCTCTCTGGCTGCCCTTAACATTTTTTCCTTCATTTCAACCTAGGCAAATCTGACAATTATGTGTCTTGGGGTTGCTCGTTTTGAGGAGAATCTTAGTGGTGTTCTCCGTAGTTCCAGAATTTGAATGTTGGCCTGTGTTGCTAGGTTGCAGAAGTTCTCCTGGATAATATCTCAAAGTGTGCTTTCCAACTTGGTTCCAATCTCCCTGTCACTTTCTGGTACCCCAATCAATGGTAGGTTTGGTCTTTTCACAGAGTCCCACATTTCTTGGAGACTTGTTTGTTCCTTTACATTCTTTTTTCTCCAATCCTGTCTTCATGCCTTGTTTCAGTAAGTTGATCTTCAATCTCTGATATCGTTCATTCCACTTGAACAATTTGCCTATTGATACTTGTGTATGCTTCTTGAATTTCTCTTGCTGTGTTTTTCAGCTCCATCAGCTCATTTATTTTCCTCTCTAATCTGGTTATTCTAGTTATCTGCACCTGTAACCTTTTATCATTGTTCTTAACTTCCTTGCATTGGGTTAGAACATGCACCTTTAGCTCAGAGGAGTCTGTTATTACCCACCTTCTGAAGCCTACTTCTGTCAATTTGTCAATCTCACTCTCCGTCCAGCTTTGTGCACTTGCTAGAGAGGAGTTGCTATCATTTGGAGGAGAAGAGCCATTCTGGTGTTTGGAATTTTCAGTGTTTTTGCACTGGTTTTTCCTTATCTTCGTGGATTTATTTACCTTTGATCTTTGAGGCTGATGACCCTTGCATGGGGTTTCTTGTGGGAGTTCTTATTGTTGTTGTTGATGCTGTTGCTTTCTGTTTCTTGGTTTTCCTTCTGACATTGAAGCCCATCTTCAACAGGTCTGCTGTAGTTTGCTGGAGGTCCTCTCCAGACCCAGTTCACCCAGGTATCATCAGTGAAGGCTTCAGAACAGCAAAGATTGCTGTCTGCTCCTTCCTCTGGAAGCTTCATCCCAGAGGTACACCAGCCTGATGCCAGCTGAAGCTTTCCTGTATGAAGTGCCTGTTGACTCCTTTTGGGACATCTTTCCCAGTCACAAGGCATGAGAGTCTGGGACCCACTTAAGGAGGCAGTCTATCCCTTAGCAAAGCTGGTACACTGTGCTGGGAGAATCCTTCTTGCCAGGATTAGATGCTCTCTTCAGAGCTGGCAGGCAGCAGAGATTAAGTCCTCTGAAGCTGTGCCCACAGCTGCCCCTTCCTTTAAGTTATGTGTCCCAGGGAGATGGGATTTTATCTGCAAGCCTCTGACTGGGATTCTTACCTTTCCTTCAGAGATGCCCTGCCCATTGAGGAGGAATCTAGAGAAGCAGTCTGGCCACAGCTGCTTCACTGCACTGTGATGAATTCTGCCCAGTTCACACCTCCCAGACTTAGAACTGTTAGGGAAAAACTGCCTACCAAAGCCTCAGTAAGAGCAGATGCCCCTCCCCCCACTAAGCTTGGTCATCCCAGGTCAACTTCAGACTGTCGTGCTGGCAGTGAGAATTTCATGCCAGTGGATCTTAGCTTGCTGGGCTCCATGTTAGTGGGACCCACTGAGCAAGACCACTTGGCTCCCTGGCTTCAGCCCTCTTTCCAGGGGAGTTAATACTTGTATCTTACTGGGGTTCCAGGCACCACTAAGGTATTAAAAAAAAAACTCCTGCAGTTAGCTCAGTGTCTGCCCAAACAACTGCCCAGTTTTCTGCTTGAAACCCAGGATGTGGTGGTGTAGGTACATGACGGAATCTGCTGATCTGCAGATTGCAAAAACTGTGGGAAAAGTGTAGTACCCAGGCAGGGTAGTATAATCTCTCATGTCTTCCCGTGGCTGGAAGAGGGAGGTCCCCCAAGTCTCTTGTGCTTCCTGAGTGAAGCGATGCCCTACCCTGCTTCTGCTCACCTTCCATGGGTTGCACCTGCTGCCTAATCAAACCCAATGAAATGAACTGGGTACCTCAGTTAGAAATGCAGAAATCGGGGGTGGAGCAAGATGGCCGAACAGGAACAGCTCCAGTCTCCAACTCCCAGCACGAGCGACACAGAAGACCGGTGATTTCTGCATTTTCAACTGAGGTACTGGGTTCATCACACTAGGGAGTGCCAGAAAATGAGTGCTGGTCAGCTGCTGCAGCCCAACCAGCGAGAGCTGAAGCAGGGCAAGGCATTGCCTCACCTGAGAAGCGCAAGGGGGAAGGGAATCCCTTTTCCTAGCCAGGGGAACTGAGACACACAACACCTGGAATATCGGGTAACTCCCACCCCAATACTGCGCTTTAAGCTAACGGGCACACCAGGAGATTATATCCCACACCTGGCCGGGAGGGTCCCACGCCCACGGAGCCTCCCTCATTGCTAGCACAGCAGTCTGTGATCTACCGGTAAGGCAGCAGCGAGGCTGGGGGAAGGGCGCCCGCCATTGCTGAGGCTTAAGTAGGTAAACAAAGCCACTGGGAATCTCGAACTGGGTGGAGCTCACAGCAGCTCAAGGAAACCTGCCTGTCTCTGTAGACTCCACCTCTGGGGACAGGGCACAGTAAACAATAACAAATGCACCAGAAACCTCTGCAAACGCAAACGACTCTGTCTGACAGCTTTGAAGAGAGCAGTGGATCTCCCAACACGGAGGTTGAGAGCTGAGAAGAGAAAGACTGCCTGCTCAAGTGGGTCCCTGACCCCCGAGTAGCTTAACGGGGAGACATCCCCCACTAGGGGCAGTCTGACACCCCACACCTCACAGGGTGGAGTACACCCCAGAGAGGAAGCTTCCAAAGCAAGAATCAGACAGGTACACTCGCTGTTCAGCAATATTCTATCTTCTGCAGCCTCTGCTGCTGATATTCAGGCAAACAGGATCTGGAGTGGACCTCAAGCAATCTCCAACAGACCTACAGCTGAGGGTCCTGACTGTTAGAAGGAAAACTATCAAACAGGAAGGACACCTACACCAAATCCCCATCAGTACATCACCATCATCAAAGACCAGAGGCAGATAAAACCACAAAGATGGGGAAAAAGCAGGGCAGAAAAGCTGGAAATTCAAAAAATAAGAGCGCATCTCCCCCGGCAAAGGAGCGCAGCTCATCACCAGCAACGTATCAAAGCTGGATGGAGAATGACTTCGACGAGATGATAGAAGAAGGCTTCAGTCCATCAAACTTCTCAGAGCTAAAGGAGGAATTACGTACCCAGCGCAAAGAAACTAAAAATCTTGAAAAAAAAGAGGAAGAATTGATGGCTAGAGTAATTAATGCAGAGAAGGTCCTAAACGAAATGAAAGAGATGAAAACCATGACACGAGAAATACGTGACAAATGCACAAGCTTCAGTAACTGACTTGATCAACTGGAAGAAAGAGTATCAGCAATTGAGGATCAAATGAATGAAATGAAGCCAGAAGAGAAACTAAAAGAAAAAAGAAGAAAAAGAAACGAACAAAGCCTGCAAGAAGTATGGGATTATGTAAAAAGACCAAATCTACGTCTGATTGGGGTACCTGAAAGTGAGGTGGAAAATGGAACCAAGTTGGAAAACACTCTTCAGGATATCATCCAGGAGAACTTCCCCAACCTAGTAGGGCAGGCCAATATTCAAATCCAGGAAATACAGAGAACGCCACAAAGATACTCTTCGAGAAGAGCAACTCCAAGACACATAATTGCCAGATTCACCAAAGTTGAAATGAAGGAAAAAATCTTAAGGGCAGCCAGAGAGAAAGGTCGGGTTACCCACAAAGGGAAGCCCATCAGACTAACAGCAGATCTCTTGGCAGAAACTCTCCAAGCCAGAAGAGAGTGGGGGCCAATATTCAACATTCTTAAAGAATTTTCAACCGAGAATTTCATATCCAGCCAAACTAAGTTTCATAAGTGAAGGAGAAATAAAATCCTTTACAGATAAGCAAATGCTTAGAGATTTTGTCACCACTAGGCCTGCCTTACAAGAGACCCTGAAGGAAGCACTAAACATGGAAAGGAACAACCGGTACCAGCCATTGCAAAAACATGCCAAAATGTAAAGACCATCGAGGCTAGGAAGAAACTGCATCAACTAACGAGCAAAATAACCAGTTAATAATATAATGGTAGGATCAAGTTCACACATAACAATATTAACCTTAAAGGTAAATGGACTAAATGCTCCAATTAAAAGACACAGAGTGGCAAACTGGATAAAGAGTCAAGATCCATCAGTCTGCTGTATTCAGGAGACCCATCTCACATGCAGAGACATACATAGGCTCAAAATAAAGGATGGAGGAAGATTTACCAAGCAAATGGAAAACAAAAAAAATCAGGGGTTGCAATACTAGTCTCTGATAAAACAGACATTAAACCATCAAAGATCAAAAGAGACAAAGAAGGCCATTATATAATGGTAAAGGGATCAATTCAACAGGAAGAGCTAACTATCTTAAATATATATGCACCCAATACAGGAGCACCCAGATTCATAAAGCAAGTCCTTAGAGACTGACAAAGAGACGTAGACTCCCATACAATAATAATGGGAGACTTCAACACTCCACTGTCAACATTAGACAGATCAACAAGACAGAAAGTTAACAAGGATATCCAGGAATTGAACTCATCTCTGCAGCAAGCAGACCTAATAGACATCTATAGAACTCTCCACCCCAAATCAACAGAATATACATTCTTCTCAGAACCATATCGCACTTACTCCAAAATTGACCACATAATTGGAAGTAAAGCACTCCTCAGCAAATGTACAAGAACAGAAATTATAACAAACTGTCTCTCAGACCACAGTGCAATCAAACTAGAACTCAGGACTAAGAAACTCAATCAAAACCGCTCAACTACATGGAAAAACCTGCTCCTGAATGACTACTGGGTACATAACGAAATGAAGGCAGAAATAAAGAAGTTCTCTGAAACCAATGAGAACAAAGATACAACATACCAGAACCTCTGGGACACATTTAAAGCAGTGTGTAGAGGGAAATTTATAGCACTAAATGCCCACAAGAGAAAGCAGGAAAGATCTAAAATTGACACTCTAACATCGCAATTAAAAGAACTAGAGAAGCAAGAGCAAACGCATTCGAAAGCTAGCAGAAGGCAAGAAATCACTTAGATGAGAGCAGAACTGAAGGAGATAGAGACACAAAAAACCCTCCAAAAAATCAATGAATCCAGGAGTTGGTTTTTTGAAAAGATCAACAAAGTTGACAGACCACTAGCAAGACTAATAAAGAAGAAAAGAGAGAAGAATCAAATCGACGCAATAAAAAATGATAAAGGGGATATCACCACTGACCCCACAGAAATACAAACTACCATCAGAGAATACTATAAACATCTCTACGCAAATAAACTAGAAAATCTAGAAGAAATGGATAATTTCCTGGACACTTACACTCTTCCAAGACTAAACCAGGAAGAAGTTGAATCCCTGATTAGACCAATAGCAGGCTCTGAAATTGAGGCAATAATTAATAGCCTACCAACCAAAAAAAGTCCAGGACCAGATGGATTCACAGCTGAATTCTACCAGAGGTACAAGGAGGAGCTGGTACCATTTCTTCTGAAACTATTCCAATCAATAGAAAAAGAGGGAATCCTCCCTAACTCATTTTATGAAGCCCACATCATCCTGATACCAAAGCCTGGCAGAGACACAACAAAAAAAAGAGAATTTTAGACCAATATCCCTGATGAACATCGATGCAAAAATCCTCAATAAAATACTGGCAAACCGGATTCAGCAACACATCAAAAAGCTTATCCACCATGATCAAGTGGGCTTCATCCCTGGGATGCAAGGCTGGTTCAACATTCGCAAATCAATAAACATAATCCAGCATATAAACAGAACCAAAGACAAGAACCACATGATTATCTCAATAGATGCAGAAAAGGCTTTTGACAAAACTCAACAGCCCTTCATGCTAAAAACGCTCAATAAATTCGGTATTGATGGAACGTACCTCAAAATCATAAGAGCTATTTATGTCAAACCCACAGCCAATATCATACTGAATGGGCAAAAACTGGAAAAATTCCCTTTGAAAATTGGCACAAGACAGGGATGCCCTCTCTCACCACTCCTATTCAACATAGTGTTGGAAGTTCTGGCTAGGGCAATCAGGCAAGAGAAAGAAATCAAGGGTATTCAGTTAGGAAAAGATGAAGTCAAATTGTCCCTGTTTGCAGATGACATGATTGTATATTTAGAAAACCCCATTGTCTCAGCCCAAAATCTCCTTAAGCTGATAAGCAACTTCAGCAAAGTCTCAGGATACAAAATTAATGTGCAAAAATCACAAGCATTCTTATACACCAGTAACAGACAAACACAGAGCCAAATCATGAATGAACTTCCATTCACAATTGCCTCAAAGAGAATAAAATACCTAGGAATCCAACTTACAAGGGATGTAAAGGACCTCTTCAAGGAGAATTACAAACCACTGCTCAGTGAAATAAAAGAGGACACAAACAAATGGAAGAACATACCATGCTCATGGATAGGAAGAATCAATATTGTGAAAATGGCCACACTGCCCAAGGTAATTTATAGATTCAATGCCATCCCCATCAAGCTACCAATGACTTTCTTCACAGAATTGGAAAAGACTGCTTTAAAGTTCATATGGAACCAAAAAAGAGCCCGCATCTCCAAGACAATCCTAAGTCAAAAGAACAAAGCTGGAGGCATCACGCTACCTGACTTCAAACTATACTACAAGGCTACAGTAACCAAAACAGCATGGTACTGGTACCAAAACAGAGATATAGACCAATGGAACAGAACAGAGTCCTCAGAAATAATACCATACATCTACAGCCATCTGATCTTTGACAAACCTGAGAGAAACAAGAAATGGGGAAATGATTCCCTATTTAATAAATGGTGTTGGGAAAATTGGCTAGCCATAAGTAGAAAGCTGAAACTGGATCCTTTCCTTACTCCTTATACGAAAATTAATTCAAGATGGATTAGAGACTTAAACGTTAGACCTAATACCATAAAAATCCTAGAGGAAAACCTAGGTAGTACCATTCAGGACATAGGCATGGGCAAGGACTTCATGTCTAAAACACCAAAAGCAACGGCAGCAAAAGCCAAAATTGACAAATGGGATCTCATTAAACTAAAGAGCTTCTGCACAGCAAAAGAAACTACCATCAGAGTGAACAGGCAACCTACAGAATGGGAGAAAATTTTTGCAGTCTACTCATCTGGCAAAGGGCTAATATCCAGAACCTACAAAGAACTCAAACAAATTTACAAGATAAAAACAAACAACCCCATCAAAATGTGGGCAAAGGATATGAACAGACATTTCTCAAAAGAAGACATTCATACAGCCAACAGGCACATGAAAAAATGCTCATCATCACTGGCCATCAGAGAAATGCAAATCAAAACCACAATGAGATACCATCTCACACCAGTTAGAATGGCAATCATTAAAAAGTCAGCAAACAACAGGTGCTGGAGAGGATGTGGAGAAATAGGAACACTTTTACACTGTTGGTGGGATTGTAAACTAGTTCAACCATTATGGAAAACAGTATGGCAATTCCTCAAGGATCTAGAACTAGATGTACCGTATGACCCAGCCATCCCATTACTGGGTATATACCCAAAGGATTATAAATCATGCTGCTGTAAAGACACATGCACACGTATGTTTATTGTAGCACTATTCACAATAGTAAAGACTTGGAATCAACCCAAATGTCCATCAGTGACAGACTGGATTAAGAAAATGTGGCACATATACACCATGGAATACTATGCAGCCATAAAAAAGGATGAGTTTGTGTCCTTTGTAGGGACTTGGATGCAGCTGGAAACCATCCTTCTTAGCAAACTATCACAAGAACAGAAAACCAAACACTGCATGTTCTCACTCATAGGTGGGAACTGAACAATGAGATCACTTGGACTCAGGAAGGGGAACATCACACACCGGGCCCTATCATGGGGAGGGGGGATGGGGGAGGGATTGCATTGGGAGTTATACCTGATGTAAATGACGAGTTGATGGGTGCTGACGAGTTGATGGTTGCAGCACAGCAACATGGCACAAGTATACATATGTAACAAACCTGCACGTTATGCACATGTACCCTAGAACTCAAAGTATAATAATAAAAAAAAAAAAAAGGAAAAAAAAAATTCAGGCTCCCTCTTATTGTATAGTCACGAAGAAATAGAGACTGTTAGGAAGCAGCATGGTCTACCTACTCTCTATGAAACCCTCATAATCATTAATACAAAGGATTGAATTTCCTTTCTATCCACATGACCAGCTTGTTACAGGTTATCATCCCCACTCTACTCTGGCCAGATCTTCCCTTTCTTATTAATAGCTTTAAATGTGCTTATATGTCATCACACTTGGAGTTACATATGAAAAATACACAATCCAGTTTCCTGGTAACACAATCTTGATGACAGAAGCCTGTTTATCAAAGGAGCCATGCCCTTTTCTCCTTTTCTAAACATTTCTCAACAAAATCTGTGCTGCTTTTGTGCTTCTTCTCTCTCGACGAGTACAGTACCATAAAGAGCTATAATAATGCGAATCTTCTGACTTACATTGACCCCACTGTCCACTACTGGGATTCAGATCGTTAGGATAAAGGCCTTGTGGTTTTTCCAGTTTGTTCAGTACTGTTCAAATATTCATTACCTATAACAGAAAATAAAATGTTACTGTGAAAATCTGAAAAACAAAAACAAAAACAAAAACAAAAAACAAAAAACAAACAAACAAAAAAAAGAAATGCAGAAATCACCCACCTTTTGTGTTGGTCTCGCTGCGAGCTGCGCAACCCAGCTGTTCCTATTCAGCTGTCTTGGCCCCCAAGTCTCTGCTCTAGTTTTATTTTATTTTATTTTTCTATCTTTGCATTTAGTTTGTTCCTTTTCTATATCCTTGAGCTATAAGTTAGGCTTTTTATTTAATTTTTTTCTTAAAATGCAGGTGTTTGTTGCTATAAACTTTTACTAGTGCTTTTGCTGCATCCCATAAATGTTGGTATTATATGCTTTTATTTTAATTTATCTTAAGCTATTTTCTCTTTCCAGAGGGGATTTCTTTCTTTGTCTAATGGTTGTTGGATGTGTATTGTTTAATTTCCATGTATTTGTAAATTTTCTAATTTTTTGTATTGTTATTTATTTCTAGTTTTATTTCATTGCGATTACAAAAAGTTTCTTGTAATAATTTCAATCTTTTCAAATTTAAGATATATTTTGTGATCTGATATGTAATCTATCATGGGAAATGGTCTGTGTATGCTTGAAAAGAATGTGTGTTCTGTTGCTATTGGGTGGAATGTTCTGCATATGTCTATCAGGTCCATTTGGTCTACAATGTTGTTAAAGTATGGTGTTAGGTTATTCACTTTCTGTCTGGATAATATGTTCATTGTTGAAAGTGGGGTATTAAAGTCTCCTATTATTATTTTATTGCCTATTTCTTCTTATGGACATGTCAATCTTTGCTTTATATAGCTAGGCACTTTGATATTGGATGCATATATATTTATAATTGTTATATCACCTTGCTGAACTAATCCTATTTTCATTATGTAATGTCCTTCTTACTCCCTTGTGAGTTTATGGCTTGAAGTCTATTATGTCTGACATAGGTAGAGCCACCCCTGCTCTCTTTTAATTACTATTTGCAATCATACTTTATTCTACCTTTTCACTTTCAGCATACATGTGTCCTTAAATCAAAAATGAGTCTCTGGTAGACAGCATATAGCTTGATCTTGCTTTTTAATCTATTCACTTTATATAAACCATTCTTCATTTTTATTTAAAGTAATTATTAAAATGTAAGAACTTCTTATTGCCATTTTATTAATTATTTTCTGTCTCTTTTGTAGTTCTTCTGTTTCTATCTTCCTCTCTTGCTATCTGCATTTGTGATTTTATTATTTTCATAGTGATACACTTTGATTCTTTTCTTTTTATCTTTTTTGTATCTATTGTAGATTTTTCTTTGTAGTTACCATGAGGCTTGCATAAAACTTTTTATAGTTGTAAGAGTCTATTTTAAGCTGATAACAACTTAATTTCAATTGCATAAAAAACTCTGCAAATTTGCCTGCCACACACATTTTATGTTACTGATATCAAAATTAACTTTTTAAATCTTGTGTATCCATTAACAAATTTTTGTGATTATGTTTATTATTCATACTTGTGCCCTTTACTTCTATACATAGGTTTAAATTTATTTATACAGCATCAATACACTATTACTTTATTCTGTATATTGATTTTTATCTTTATATCTTTTCTTTTTGTTGCTTAGTATCCTTTCATTTCTATTTGAAAAAAATTCCATGAGCAGTTCCTGTAATACACGTCTAGTGGTGATAAACTTTCTCATTTTTTGTTTTTCTTGGAAAGTCTTTATGTCTCCTTTATTTTGAAAGGATAGTTTTGTTGGGGATAGTATTGATTTGCCAGTTTTTGTTTTTTTTTTTTTTTTTCTGTAAGCACTTTTAATATTATATCTCAATCTCTTATGGTTGGGAATAGTATTGATTTGCCAGTTTTTTTTTTTTTTTCTGTAAGCACTTTTAATATTATATCCCAATCTCTCCTTGCCTGGAATGTTTCTGCTAAGTACACTGATAGTCTGATAGGAGTCTCCTTTTATGTGATGGGTCAATTTCAGCTTGTTGTTTTCAAAATTATTTTTGTATTTGACTCTTGACAATTTAATTATACTGTGTCTTGTTGTAGGTATCTGTTCATTCCACCTATTTGGCTCCTTTGGGGTTAAGAAATCTTGATGTGCATTTACCTTTCCTGACTTGGGAACTTTTTTCTTTAAATAACATTTTTGTGCCTTACACTTTTTCCTCTTCTTCTGGAATTCCCATTATATATGTATTGGCTTGTTTGATGGTCTCTTGCAATTTCTGTAGTCTTTCTTCAATCTTTTTAATTATTATTTTTTCTTCCTCTGACTAGATAATTTTAAATTACTTGTATTCTAGTTAACTGATTATTTGGCTTGATTGAGTCTGCTGCTGAAGATCTCTATTGAGTTTGTTCAGTTCAATTATTGTTTTCTTCAGTTCAAGAATTTTATGGTTTCTACATCTTTGTTGAACTTCTAATTTTATACATGTATTGTTTTACTGATTTTGTTTTGTTTCCTACCTGTGTTCTTTTGATCAACAGTTTTTTTTGGAATAGTTGCTAAAATATCTTTTGTTATTTTGATGATGTAATATTTCCTAGATCATTTGTGATCCTCTAGCCTTGTGTTAAGGTCTGCACATTTGAGGAAACAGTCATCTCTTTTATACTTTACAGGTTGTCTTCAGTTAGCCTGGCCAGAGATTCTGGGTAGTCCTTGTGCCAGAGTTTATAGGAAAGTGGGCCTGTTGTGGGTCATGTGCAAGCAGGCCTTATACCAGAGTCGGGAGGCAAATGGTCCTGAACTTAGAGTTTGCAGGCAGGTGCAGTGGCAGAGTCCACTGGCATATAAAATGACAAGACCTGCTGCCAGGGTCTGTGAGTAAGTGATAATGGTATTGGGGTGCATGGGCAAGTGATCCTGATGCTGGGATTCATGGATGAGAAGGTATGGCTCTGGGTTGCACAGGTGAGTTAGTCTGGTTTCAGGATCTGAGTGTGAGGGGACCGAGTACTGAGTTCCTGTGCAGGCAGGCCTGGTGTCAGGGCCTGTGGATAAGTGGGCCTGGTGCGTGTGTTTGCTACAACTTTGTATGCTCACTTTGTTTCCTCTTTCCTCCCTTGAGAAAATTCACAGGCCAAAGGGATCTCTTTTGGTGCTGCTTTGTGTGGTTTTGAGGGCAAAATAATGCAGGTAAAATAGAACCAATCTTTTTACCCTTTTCAATGCATCTTTTTTTTTTTTTTTTCATTTCTGTGCTCTATCTAAGTGTTGTAATCTCTTACTTGGACTGTGGAACCATTAAAAACTTATTTTGTTTTATGGATGGTTGTAAAAATCAGTGTTTCAGTGGTGAGATGACAGTAACCTTCAATTCTGCCATCTTGATGATGTCACTCTCCAGGGTTTTGTGTTTTTTTACTACCATGTTTTCCTTTAGATTCTACATAAGTAAAATGTGTGGTTTGAAAATATCTTCTCCCATCCTCTTTGCGCAGGCGCGGCCATTCCTGTGGGCGGAAGCCTCCTGGCGCTTGGCCCTCAGTCCCTACCCCGGCGCGCGGCCCCGCCCAGGACGAGGGGCGGCGG
This sequence comes from Macaca nemestrina, assembly GCF_043159975.1. NCBI lineage: Eukaryota > Metazoa > Chordata > Mammalia > Primates > Cercopithecidae > Macaca > Macaca nemestrina. The sequence goes on from NC_092145.1 coordinate 81,361,711, forward strand.
GCGCGCTGCACTGGGTCCAGTGGTGGGGAGAAGGCTAGGATTACTCCCTGGAGGACTTGTCTGCGACTCAGCGGAGGCTCCAATGTCCAGCGGCCCTGTCGGGAAAGATCAGAGCCTCCTAAGAAATACCCAGAAGTCAAGCCATGGATCCACCTGCATGTAAAGAAAAAACCAAAGTTAAAGAACCTGTCAGCGCAGATGAGAAGGGCAAACAGAAGTCAGTCCAGCAGGAGCTGAAGCAGAGACAAAGAGCAGAGGTCCCCAGATGATGTGACTGCATTGTGCTTTGGTGAACAATATAAGGGTTGCTATAAGAAACAGCCCTGAAGCAGGAGAACAGAAGCTACAGATAAGAAAACCATTGATCATTTCTGAGGACTCTGTTCTGTTCCATTGGTCTATATCACACATCTACAGCCATCTGATCTTTGACAAACCTGACAAAAACAAGAAATGGGGAAAGGATTCCCTATTTAATAAATGGTGCTGGGAAAATTGGCTAGCCATAAGTAGAAAGCTGAAACTGGATCCTTTCCTTACTCCTTATATGAAAATTAATTCAAGATGGATTAGAGACTTAAATGTTAGACCTAATACCATAAAAATCCTAGAAGAAAACCGAGGTAATACCATTCAGGACATAGGCATGGGCAAAGACTTCATGTCTAAAACACCAAAAGCAACGGCAGCAAAAGCCAAAATTGACAAATGGGATCTCATTAAACTAAAGAACTTCTGCACAGCAAAAGAAACTACCATCAGAGTGAACAGGCAACCTACAGAATGGGAGAAAATTTTGCAATCTATTCATCTGACAAAGGGCTAATATCCAGAACCTACAAAGAACTCAAACAAATTTATAAGAAAAAAACAAACAACCTCATCAAAAAGTGGGCAAAGGATATGAACAGACATTTCTCAAAAGAAGACATTCATACAGCCAACAGACACATGAAAAAATGCTCATCATCACTGGCCATCAGAGAAATGCAAATCAAAATCACAATGAGATACCATCTCACACGAGTTAGAATGGCGATCATTAAAAAGTCAGGAAACAACAAGTGCTGGAGAGGATGTGGAGAAATAGGAACACTTTTACACTCTTGGTGGGATTGTAAACTAGTTCAACCATTATGGAAAACAGTATGACGATTCCTCAAAGATCTACAACTAGATGTACCATATGACCCAGCCATCCCATTACTGGGTATATACCCAAAGGATTATAAATCATGCTGCTGTAAAGACACATGTACACGTATGTTTATTGCAGCACTATTCCCAATAGCAAAGACTTGGAATCAACCCAAATGTCCATCAGTGACAGACTGGATTAAGAAAATGTGGCACATATACACCATGGAATACTATGCAGCCATCAAAAAGGATGAGTTTGTGTCCTTTGTAGGGACATGGATGCAGCTGGAAACCATCATTCTTAGCAAACTATCACAAGAACAGAAAACCAAACACCGCATGTTCTCACTCATAGGTGGGAACTGAACAATGAGATCACTTGGACTCGGGAAGGGGAACATCACACACCGGGGCCTATCATGGGGAGGGGGGAGGGGGGAGGGATTGCATTGGGAGTTATACCTGATGTAAATGACGCGTTGATGGGTGCTGACGAGTTGATGGTTGCAGCACAGCAACATGGCACAAGTATACATATGTAACAAACCTGCACGTTATGCACATGTACCCTAGAACTTAAAGTATAATAAAAAAAAAAAAAAGAAAAGAAAACCATTGATCAGAGAAATGGCGATATAGCCAAGGGAGCTCTCACTGGAGGAACAGAGCTATCTATACTTCTGTGTATGACAAATGCTCTGGGAAATGGAGACCCAGTTGCCAGCCCATATGTGGTTACCTCACACCAATCAAAAGTGACAGTGGAGAGCACCCCAATTTGGAAAACCAAATGAAAATGGAGTATCTGTTCAGAATGAAAATTTTGAAGAAATTATAAATTTACCCATTGGATTGAAACCATCCAGATTAGATGTCACCAACAGTAAGAACCCAGAAATTCCGTTGAATCCAATTTTGGTCTTTGATGATGAAAGGATGCTTGGGCCCCTGTATCAGGTAGATGGTGTTCAAACACAACAGACTGCAGAAGTTATATGAGTATTTCTTCTGAAGAACCAAAGCCAAAATTTAATGAGGATTTCTGAAATTAATGGAATTCCTTTCATGCTATAAAACAGCATCCCCTCTTCTAGTTTTCTAAAGATTTCATGACCATCATTTTCAAAAGATTTATTAAAACTAGCTAAAGACAACAGACAAGATAGCTTTTCTAATAATTTTCTTCAGTAGAAAGAAAAATACTCTTCATTCTTCAGTACTTTAAAATGACTTTTTCCAGTGTGCTCCTTCTTAGCAAATTAGTATTTTCTGTATTCTTTAAAAGACAAGAGCATTTGGTTATGAAATGATTGAGTAGGATTGACTAGGCATGATTTTTTTTTTTTCACATAAATGGTTTGGTCTTAAAGCTTAACAGCTTAAAATTGACAAAAAAAAAATTTACCTTTTACCATGTAATACTTGAAAAGTAAGTACCTCCTTGCTACAAGTAGAATGAATAGGGGAAATGTTTAAGCCTGTTTTTTTTTTTTTTTTTTTTTTTTTTAAATATTGTTGTAAAGAGCTCTATTTGTAGAGGCAAATTATAGACAGATTACCAGGTTCTTATAAATACAAACTTGTGCATGGACATTCTGCAAACCCAGCTGTCACATTCTTGCAACTCCTTTTGCAAAAGCATACTAAAAGGTTTTAAAATGTGAAGAAACATTATTTTTTCAGAGCAAGAAAATAATTTACTGTTGTCTTAAATAATGTATAAAGTTTTTCCAGATAAACTAATCAAATAAATTAGAACAATGTGACAACATTGAAAAATAAATAAATAAAAAGAAAATATCTTCTCCCAAGCCATAACATGAATTCTTATCCTCTCAACAGCATTTTCTACAGTGCAAAACTTTATTTTGATGACATCCAATTTATCACTGTTCTAAAGATAGCGGTTTTGGTATCATGTTTAAAATCTCCACAGATATATATTGATCCCAGAGATTTTCTCTTATATTTTATTCTAAAATTTTGTAGTTTTCCATTACATATTTAAATCCATGATCCATTTTGGACTTTTTTCTGTACAAGGTATAAGCTATCTTTTGTGATTCTTCTGTTTTTGCAAATGAATGTCCAATTTTCCAATTACATTTGTTGAACAGACTATTCTTCTTCCATTAAATTGCTTTTGCCACTTTGGTAGTAAACCAAGTGACTCTTTTTTAACGCTGGTCATTTATTTTGTTCTCTATTATGTTCCATTGATCTATGTATGTATTTCTCCCCTTATGTCACATTACTGAAGTGTTTTAGGTGCTAACATTGGGTGAAGTAATTCCTCTCAATTTGTTCTTTTTCAAATTTATTTGGGGTGCCCTATCCTGTTTTTCTATATAATTTTGAAATAAGTTTGTATAAATTTACAAACTAATCCTGCTGGGATTTTAACAGATTGGTTTAAATCTATTTGAGGAGCTGTGACGTCTTTACTATGTTGAGTACTTCAAGCAATTATCATGGTGTTTTTTCTTCATTTATTGAGGCCATTTATTCATTGACATTTTCATCAGTCTTTTGTTGGTTAATGCACAGTTTCTGTGCATGCTTCTTAAGATTTTTACCTGAATTTTTTTTAATTTCCAGATTGATTGAAAGTGGTATTGCTGTTTTATTCTAGTTTCAAAATATTTATTGGAAGTACATAGAAATACATTAATTTTTTGTCATCAATTTTGTATTTTACAACTTTTCTTAATTAATTCACTTATACGTAATAGAAATGTTTGTTTTGATTCCTTAGGTTTCCTAGGTAAACAACCATGTCATTTGCAAAGAAAGACAGTTTTGCTTTTTTGTTTCAATACGCTTGCATTTTATTTTATTTTATTGCCTTATTGAGCTGACTAGAATTTACAGTACTATAATGAATAGCTGTAGTAAGAATAGACATTATGTTCTGTTCCCAGTATTACAGGAAAAGCATTCAACTTTTCACCATTAAGTATGATGTTGTATATAGGATGCTATAGATGCTTTTTACTGGGTTGAAAACATCTTTCTATTCATAATATACTGAGAATTTTAACCATAAAAGAATTTTTAATTCTGTTAGTTTTTTTAATTAATTGGTAGTGTTGTGTAATACTTTTTGTTTATCCTGTTGATAAAGTAGGTTGCATTGCTGAGTTTTTAAATATTGAAACAACTTGCATTCCTGAAATGCACTCTGCATTGTTTTGGTCTATAATTATTTTTATGTATTGATGAATTCAATTTACTGGAATTTTTTTGAAGCTATTCGATCTAAGTTCATGACAGTTGCTCTGTAGTTGTTTGTTTGTTTGTTGTTTACATTGGCTTTGCCGTGTTTTGATATTGGTAAATACTTTCTTCATAAACTAATCCTTCTATTTTTTTGGAATAGTTGGTATTGAATTAGCATTAATTCTTTTTTTTTTTTAGGTGGAGTCTCACTCTGTCACCCAGGCTGGAGTGCAGTGGTGCAATCCTGGCTCACTGCAACTTTCACCTCCCGGGTTCAAGCGATTCTCCTGCCTCAGCCTCCTGAATAGCTGGGATTACAGGCATGCACCACCACGCCTGGCTAATTTTTGTACTTTTAGTAGAGTAGGGGTTTCACCATGTTGGTCAGGCTTGTCTCGAACCCCTGAGCTTGTGATCTGCCCACCTCAACCTCCCAAAGTGCTGAAACTACAGGTGTGAGCCACCACACCCTGTCCAATGATTCATTTTTTAGTTCAGGGGTACATGTACAGGTTTCTTATGTAGGTAAACTTGTGTCATGGTGGTTTGCTGCATAGATTATTTCATCACCCAGCTATTAAGCCTAGTACCAATTAGTTATTTTTGCTGACCCACTCCCTCATCCCACCCTCCACCCTGCAATGGACCCAGTGTGTGTTGTTTCCCTCTATGTGTCCATGTGTTCTTATCATTTAGCCCCCACTTATCAGTGAAAATGTGGTATTTGGTTTTCTGATCCTGCATTCATTTGATAAGGATAATGGCCTCCAGCTCTATCCATGTTCCTGCAAAGAACATAACCTCATTCTTTTTTTATGACTGCATAGTATTCCATGGTGCATATGTACCATATTTTCTTTATCCAGTCTACCAATGATGGGCATTTATGTTCCTTTCATGTCTTTGTTATTGTGAATAGTGCTGGAAAGAACATATGTATGTATGTATCTTTATAATAGAATGATTTATATACCTTTGGATATATACCCAGTAATAAGATTGCTGGACTAAGTGGTATTTTTGCCTTTAGGTCTTTGAGGAATCACCACGCTGTTTTCCACAATGGTTGAACTAATTTACACTCCTACCAACAGTGTATAAGCATTCTTTTCTCTGCAACCTCTGCAGCATCTTTAATTTTTTGACTTTTTAATAATAGCCATTCTGACTGGTATAAGATGGTATCTCATTGTGGTTTTCATTTGCATTTCTCTAATAATCAGTGATGTTGTGATTTTTTCTATATGATCATTGGCCACATGCATGTCTTCTTTTGAAAAGTGTCGCTTCATGATTTTTGCCTATTTCAATGGAGTTGTTTGGCTCTGTTTTTTATTAAATTTGTTTAAGTTCCTGATAGATGCTGGATATTAGACCTTTGTCAAATACATAGTTTGCAAAAATTTTCTTCCATTCTATAAGTTGTCTGTTTACTCTGTTAATAATTTCCTTTCCTGCACAGAAGCTCTTTAGTTTAATTAAATCTCATTTGTGAATTTTTGCTTTTGTTGCAATGGCTTTTTGGTGCCTTCATCATGAAATCCTTGTTTGTTCCAATGTGCAGAATGGCACTGTGTAGGTTACCTTCCAGGGTTTTTATAGTTTTGGGTTTTACACCAGTTAGAATGGTGATCATTAAAAAGTCAGGAAACAACAGGTGCTGGAGAGGATGTGGAGAAATAGGAACACTTTTACACTCTTGGTGGGATTGCAAACTAGTTCAACCATTATGGAAAACAGTATGGCGATTCCTCAAGGATCTAGAACTAGATGTACCATATGACCCAGCCATCCCATTACTGGATATATACCCAAAGGATTATAAATCATGCTGCTATAAAGACACATGCACACGTATGTTTATTGCAGCACTATTCACAATAGCAAAGACTTGGAATCAACCCAAATGTCCATCAGTGACAGACTGGATTAAGAAAATGTGGCACATATACACCATGGAATACTATGCAGCCATCAAAAAGGATGAGTTTGTGTCCTTTGTAGGGACATGGATGCAGCTGGAAACCATCATTCTTAGCAAACTATCACAAGAACAGAAAACCAAACACCGCATGTTCTCACTCATAGGTGGGAACTGAACAATGAGATCACTTGGACTCGGGAAGGGGAACATCACACACCGGGGCCTATCATTGGGAGGGAGGAGGGGGGAGGGGGGAGGGATTGCATTGGGAGTTATACCTGATGTAAATGACGAGTTGATGGGTGCTGACAAGTTGATGGTTGCAGCACAGCAACATGGCACAAGTATACATATGTAACAAACCTGCACGTTATGCACATGTACCCTAGAACTCAAAGTATAATAATAAAAAAATAAAAAATAAAAATAAAAATAAAAGTTTTTATCCATGTTGAGTCAATTTTTGTATATAGTGTGAGGAAGGGCTCAGATTTAATCTTCTGCATATAGCTAGCCAGCTATTCCAGCACTATTTATTGAATAGGGGCTTCTTTTCCTATTCCTTGTTTTTGTCAAGATTGTTGAAGATCAAATAGTTGTAGGTGTGTGACCTTATTTCTGGGTATTGTATTTTTTCCATTTGTCTATGTGTCTGCTTTTGCATCAATACCATGTTTTGATTACTGTAGCCATATCATATGATTTCTTTTCTTTCTTTCTTTCTTTTTATTTTTTGTTTTTTGTTTGTTTGTTTGTTTTAGACGGAGTCTCATTCTGTCGCCCAGGCTAGAGTGCAATCATGTCATATAGTTTTAAATTGGGAAGCATGATGCTTTCAGCTTTTTTTCCTTTTGCTTAGGATTCCTTGGCTATTTAGGCTCTTTTTCAGTTAAATATGAATTTTAAAATAGTTTTTTCTAGTTCTGTGAAGAATGTGAATGTTAGTTTAATAGGAATAGCATTGAATCTGTAAATTGCTTTGGGTAGTATGGCCATTTTAACAATATTGATTCTTCCTCTCCATGAGCATGGATTTTTTTTCATTTATTTGTGTTATCTCTGATTTCTTTGAGCAGTGGTTTGTAGTTCTCCTTGTAGAGATCTTTAAGCTCCCTGGATAGCTGTATTTCTAGGTATTTTATTTTTTGTGGCAATTGTGAATCGAATTGCCTTTCTGATTTGACTCTCAAATGAACTGTTGTTGGTGTATAAAAATATAAGTGATTTTGCACATTGATTTTATATTCTGAGCCTTTGCTTAAGTTGTTTATCAGCTTAAGAAGTGTTTGGGCTGAGACTATGGGGGTTTTCTGAATACAGGATCATGTTGTCTGTACACAGGGATAGTTTGACTTCTTCTCTTCTTATTTGAATACGTTTATTTTTTTCTCTTGCTTCATTGCCCTGGTCAGGACTTCCAATACTATGGTGAATAGGAGTGGTGAGAGAGGGCATCTTTGTCTTGTGATGATGTTGAAGGGGAGTGTTTTCAGCTTTTGACCATTCAGTATGACGCTGGCTGTGAGTTTGTCATAGGTAGATGGCTCTTATTATTTTGAAGTATGTTCCTTCAAAACCTACTACATTGAGAGATTTTAACATGCAGTAGTGTTGCTTTTTATTGAAAGTCTTTTCTGCATCTATTGAGATGATCTTTTGTCTTTAGTTCTGTTTATGTAATAAATTACATTTATTGATTTGTGTATGTTGAACAACCTTGCATCCCAGGGATAAAGCCTACTTGATCATGGTGGGTCAGGTTTTTTATGTGCTGCTGAATTCTGTTTGCAAGTATGTTGTTGAGAATTTTTGCTTCGATGTTCATGAAGGATATTTGCATGAAGTTTTTTATTTTTATTGTGTTTCTGACAGGTTTTGGTATCAGGGTGATGCTGATAGAAAGAGTTACTGAGGAGACTCTCTTCCTCAATTTTTTGGTATAGTTTCAACAGGAATGGTACCAGCTCTTCTTTGTACATCTAGTAGAATTCAGCTGTGAATCCAACTGGTTCTGGGGTTTATTTTGTTGGTAGGCTATTTATTACTGACCCAATGTCAGAGTTTGTTATTGGTCTGTTCAGGGATTCAAATTCTTTCTAGTTCATTCTTTGGAGGGTGTATGTGTCCAGGAACTTATCTGTTTTGTTTGTTTGTTTGTTTGTTTTTATTATTTTATTTTATTTTATTTTTTAGATTTTCCAGTCTATGTGCACAGAGGTGTTCATAATGTTTGTAATGTTCTCTGATGTTTATTTGTATTTCTGTTGGGTCAATGGTAATATACCCCTTGTTTTTTCTGATTGTGCTTATTTTAATCTTCTCTCATTTCTTCTTTATTCTTCTAGCTAGTGTTCTACCTATTTTATAAGTTTTTTCAAAAAAAAAAAAAAAACAGTTCCTGGATTCATTGATGTTTTGAAAGGTTTTTATGTGTCTCTCTCTCCTTTAGTTCAGCTCTGATTTTGGTTATATCTTGTCTTTTGCTAGCTTTGGGATTGTTTTTCTTTTTGTTTTCTAGTTTTTTGGTTGTGGATGTTAGGTTGGTAACTTGAGATTTTTCTAACTTTTTGCTGTGTGCATGTAGTGCTATAAATTTCCCTTTTACCACTGCCATTGCTGTGTCCCAGAGATTCTGGTATGTTATATATTTGTTCTCTTTATTTTCTTTATTAGTCTCTTCTCATGCTGCTAATAAAGACATACCTGAGACTAGGTAATTTATAAAGAAAAGAGGTTTAATTGACTCACAGTTTCACATGGCTGGGAATGCTTCACAATCATGACAGAAGGCAAATGAGGATCAAAGTTACATCTTACATGGCATCAGGCAAGAGGGAACATGTGTAGGGGAACTTCCCTTTATAAAACCATCAGATCTCATAAGACTTATTCACTATCATGAGAACATCATGGGAGAGACCCACCCTCATGATTCAATTACCTCCCACCAGGTACCTCCCACAACATGGGGGAATTATGAGAACTACAATTTGAGATTTGGGTGGGGACATGGCCAAACCAGTCTCAAAGAACTTCTTAATTTTTGTCTTCATTTCTTTATTTACCCCAAAGTCATTCAGGAACAGGTTATTTAATTTCCATGTAATTGTATGGTTTTGAGTGAATTTCTTAGTCTTGATTTTGTGGTCTGAGAGACTGTTATCATTTCAGCTCTTTTGCATTTGCTGATGAGTGTTTTACTTCCAATTCTGTGGTCACTTTTAAAGTATGTTCCATATGACCATGAGAAAAAAATGTATATTTTGTCATTTTGCAGTGGAGAGTTCTGTAGATGTCTATCATGTCCATTTGATCCAGTGCAGAGTTCAGCTCCTGAATAGCTTTGTTAATTTTCTGTCTTGGTGATATGTTTAATATTGTCAGAGAGGTATTAAAATTTCCCACTTTTATTGCATGGGAGTCCAAGTCTCTTTGAAGGTCCTAAGAACTTGCTTCATGAATTTGGGTGCTCCTGTGTTGGGTGCATATATATTTATGATAGTTAGCTCTTCTTGTTAAATTGAAGTCTTTACCATTATGAAATGCTCTTGTTTGTCTTTTGTGATCTTTTTTGATTTAAAATCTGTTTTGTCAGAATTTAGGATCACAACCCCTGCTTTTTTCTGTTTTCCATTTGCTTGATATATTTTTCTCCATTCCTTTATTTTGAGCATATGTGCATCATTGCATGTGAGATGAGTCTCTTGAAGACAGCATACCAATGGATCTTGGTTCTTTATTCAGCTTTCCAGTCTGTGTCTTTTAATTGGGGCATTTAGCCCACTTACATTCAAGGTTAGTATTGATATTTGTGGTGATGTTTGCACATCACATTCTTTTTTTTTTTTTTTTTTTTTTTTTTTTTTTTTTTTTTTTTTGAGACAGGGTATTGCTCTATCACCCTATTCGGAGTGCAGTAGTATGAGCTGAGTTCACTGCTGTCTCTGTCTCCCAGCTTCAAGTGATTCTCGTGCCTCAGCCTCCTGAGTAGCTGGGACCACAGGCATGTGCCAACACACCCAGCTAAGTTTTGTATTTTTAGTAGAATGGGGTTTCACCATGTTGCCCATGCCCTAGTATTGATATTTGTAAATTTGATCCTGTCATTATGTTAGCTGGTTATTTTGCAGACTTGTTGATGTGGTTGCTTTATAGTGTCTCCGGTCTCTGTGCTTCACTGTGTTTTTGTAGTAGCTGATAATGGACTTTCCTTGCTATATTTAGGGCTTTATAAGGCAGGTCTAATGGTGATGAATTCCCTCAGCATTTGCTCATCTGAAAAGGATTTAATTCTCCTTTGTTTGTGAAGCTTCTTTGGACTGAATAGGAAATTTTGGGTCGGAATTTCTTTTTCTTTAAGAATGTTGAATATTGGCCCTCAATCTGTTCTGGCTTTTAGAGTTTCTGCTTAGACGTCTGCTATTAGTCTGATGAGTTTCCCTTTGTAGGTGACCTTGGTTTTGTCTGTAGCTGCCTTTAACATTTTTTTCTTTAATTTCAACCTTGGAGAATCTGATAACTGTGCCTCATGGGTAATCTTGTGAAGCATCTTCCTGGGGTTCTCCACATTTCCTGAATTGGAATGTTGGCCTTTCTAGCTAGGCTGGGAAAGTTCTCATGCATGATGTCCTGAAATGGATTTTCCAAGTTGGTTCCGTTTTCCCTATGTCTTTTAGGGACACCACTGAGTCATAGATTCAGTCTTATTACAAAAATCCTATATTTCTCAGAGGTTTTGTTTGTTCCTTTTTATTCTTTTCTTCTCTATTCTTGGCTGTCTTGTTTCAGAAAGCAAGTCTTCAAGCTCTGTGATTCTTTTCTCTGCTTGGTGTATTCTGCTATTAATACTTGTGGTTGCATTATGCAATTTTTGTAGGGTGTTCTTCAACCCTATCAGGTTGGTTACATTATTTTCTATACTGGCTATTTTGTCTGTTATTTTCTGCATTGTTTCATCATGATTTTTAGCTTCCTTGGATTGAGTTTTAATGTACCTCTGTAACTCAATGATCTTAACACCTATCTGCATTCTAAATTATATTTCTGTCATTTTAGCTTTCTCAGCCAGTTCAGAACCCTTGCTGGATAGGTGATGCAGTTGTTTGAAAAAAATAAGGCATTCTGGATTTTTTAGTTGTCTGGGTCCTTACACTTATTCTTTCTCTTCTTTGTGGGTTTATTTTTCTTTAACCTTCGAAATTGCTTACCTTTGAATGGAATTTTTTTCCTTTTTAAAAATTGTTATTATATTTTATTTCCATAGGTTTTGGGAGAACAGGTGATATTTGATTACATGAATAAGTTTTTTAGTGGTGATTTCTGAGATTTTTGTGCACCCATCACCCAAGCATATACACTATGCCCAATGAGTAATCTTTTTATCTTTCACTCTCATCCCATTCTCCTCTCTGGGTCCCCAAAGTCTATTGTACTATTCTTATGCCTTTGTATCCTCATAACTTAGCTCCTACTTTTAAGTGAAAGCATACCATGTTTGGTTTTCCATTCCTGAGTTACTTCCCTTAGAGTAGTGGTCTCCAATTCCATCCAGGTTGCTGCAAATGCCATTATTTAGTGCCTTTTAATGGCTGAGTAGCATTCCATAGTATATATATGTTAAAATTTCTTTATCCACTAGTTGATAGATGGGCATTTGGGTTGCAGTGCCAAATTGGCAAATGTCAACAATTTTGCAATTTTGAATTGTGCCACTATAAACATATGTGTGCAAGTATCTTTTTCATATAATGACTTCTTTTCCTCTGAGTAGATACATGGTAGTAGGATTACTGGGTCAAGTGGTAGATAGAAATCTTTCATACACTGTTTTCCATAGTGGTTGTACTAGCTTACGTTCCCACCAGCAGTGTAAAAGTGTTCCTTTTTTTCTTTTCTTTTTTTTTTTTTTTTTTTTTTGAGATGGCGTCTCACTCTGTCACCCAGGTTGGAATGCAGTGGCATGATCTTGGCTCACTGCAAACTCCACCTCCTGGGATCAAGCAATTATCTGCCTCATCTTCCCAAGTAGCTGAGATTATAGGTGCCCACCACCACACCCAGCTAATTTTTGTATTTTTAGTAGAGAGGGGGTTTCATCATCTTGGCCAGGCTGGTCTTGAACTCCTGACCTCGTGATCCACCCACCTCAGCCTTCCAAAGTGCTGGGATTGCAGGCATGAGCCACCAGGCCTGGCCAAAGTGTTCCCTTTAAACAACAACCAGCCAACATCTATTATTTTACAATTTTTTGATTGTGGCCATTTTTGCAGGAGTAAGGTGGTGTTGCATTGTGGTTTTGGTTTGGATTTTCCTGATAATTAGTGATGTTGATCATTTTTTCATATGTTTGTTGGTCATTTGTGTGTGTGTGTATATATATATATATATATATATATATAGAGAGAGAGAGAGAGAGAGAGAGAGAGAGAGTGAGAGCGAGAATTATCTATCCATGTCCTTAGCCCATTTTTTGATGGAATTGTTTGTTTTTTTCTTGCTGATATGTTTGAGCTTTTGTACATTCTGGATATTAGTTTTTTGCTGACTGTGAACATGATGAAGATTTTCTCTCTGGGTTGTGTTTACTCTGCTGATTATTTCTTTCACTGTGCAGTAACTTTTTAGCTTAATTAAGTCTCATCTATTTATATTTGTTTTTATAGCAGTTGCTTTTGCATCCTTGGTCATGAAGTCTTTGCCTAAGCCAATGTCTGGAAGGGTTTTTGTGATGTTATATTCCAGAATTTTTATGGTTTCAGGCCTTACATTTAAGTGTTTGATCAATTTTGAGTTGATTTTTGTATAAGGTGAGAAATGAGGATCCAGCTTTATTCTTCTACTTGTGGCTTGCCAATTATACCTAAACAAGGAGGTGAGAAACCTCTAAAAGGAAAACTACAAAACACTGATGAAAGAAATCATGGACGACACCAACAAATGGAAACACATCTCATACTCATGGAATGGTAGAATTAATATTGTGAAAATGGCCATACTGGCAAAAGCAATCTACAAATTCAATGCAATTCCCATCAAAATACCATCATCATTCTTCACAAAGCTAGAGAAAATAATTCTAAAACTCATATGGAACCAAACAAGAGCCTGCATAGCCAAAGCAAGACCAATCAAAAAGAACAAATCTGGAGGCATCACATTACCTGACTTCGAACTATGCTATAAGGCCCTAGTCACCCAAACAGCATGGTACTGGTTTGAAAATAGGCACATAGACCAATGGAACAGAATAGAGAACTCAGAAATAAAGCCAAATACTCACAGCTAACTGATTTTCAACAAAGTCAAGAAAAACATAAAGTGAGTAAAGAACACCCTATTCAACAAATGGTGCTGGGATAATCGAATGGGTTTCTTTATCTTATTTGGTGATTTTGAGAGTTTGATTGTGGTATAAGGTGGATTCAGTTGACTCACTTCATTTCTGCAAGATTTTAGGGTGCCAACACTCAGCTCCCAACTCCTGGACTGCACGTGCTAACTTTGAGGGACTTGTATGAGGCCCTAACTTTGTTATCTGGCTTACTGTGGTTAGGAATCTACTGAAATGGAAGGCCAAGGTATTCTCGAACTACTGGTCACTACCTTCTGATGGGTGGTGTCAGACAGAACATTTCATAGTGCAGGGACAGTGTGATCCATTCTCATGTACATATGCGAGCAACAGCAGTAGTGGCAGCTATGGCAGAGTTCTAGCAGGTCCTGGGGTGCCTGCCTCCCTGTTCACCACAGTGGAAGATGAGGGTCCCTTGCTGGTGATTGTGTGTGTGATCACGCTGGAGGTGGTGTTGGTTCAGGATTGAGGCACTGGCGGGTGCTGGTCTGGATTCCTTCTCTGTGCCCCAGAAGCAGGAATGGTAACTCAAGGTGGGGTAAGATCCGCGGTTCTCTACACAGTGTTAATGCAAGGGTGAGGTGCTGGCAAGGGTGGGGCTAGCTTTCTTTGTGCCTACCAAGTCTCCATCTGCAATGGCGGTTGACATGGGGCTGGGAGGTGGACTGTACTTCCACCTGCTGGCAGGACAAGGAAAGCAAAATTGCCCACACAGACATGCACGAGTAAAGTGATGTGAAGAGTTGTTGTGGTCCCAAGGGGAAGCTGCAGTATGTGGAGGGAGTGTGTGGCCATAGAGTTTGCCATGCTGGGACTTTCTGCCAGTCAGTCATGGTCTGACAGTGCAGATCCTGTGGTGTGTCTGTCCCCAGGGCACCTGAGGCTGTCCTGCAAAAAGGTGTGGCCATGCTACAATCCCGAGAGAGGCCAGCCACCCAACCAAGGGGTGCTCTGGTTGGATCAGCCCTGTCTGTTGTGGAGGACTGCCCTGCAGAGCTCATGACCAACAGTACCCTTAGGGCTAAAGTCTTCTAGGGGAGCAAGTCAAGCCTAGGAGGATAGTCATCTCTGGCTGTGCTTTGCTACAGATGTTCCTGCAACAAACCTGAGCTCCACATCTGCTGACTTGCTGCCTCTACCACTTTTCTAAGCAGCTTTCCTTGCCAACTCAATTGTCCATGATGTTTGAGGGGTCTCCTTCTTTTGGGGTTCCAGAGGCCTGTGGTGAGAATGGGTTGTTCCTTGTCAGTTCAACCCACCCATTTCCCCAAAGCTGTCGGGGGCCAGGAACAAGTCCAGGTGCACTGTTGCCCCTTGTAAAGTTCACAGATTTCTCCCCCTTCAGTCCAGCTTCCTTCTTCACTCTGTCCACAGTTGGTGCTTTTCCTCTGAAGATCTGTTAGGAGCATGGCAGTCATCTTGGTCTCTTGGTGGAAGCTGTTCCACCTGGCTTTCTAGTTAGTCATCTTGCCCTCCTTCCCTGCATTAATTCTTTAAATGCTTTTCAATCAAGACCTAGTGATTTTTAAAGTTATCGCTTATAGATAAAATTATTTGTAATTTATTTCAATAGTTTTGGGGGTACATGTGGTTTTTGGTTACATGGATGAGTTATTTAGTGGTGAATTCTGCGATTTTAGTGCACCTGTAACCCAAGCAATATACACTGTACCCAATACGTCATCTTTTATCTATCATCCCTTTCCCAATCTCCCCCCATGAGTCCCCAAAGTCCATTATATAACTCTATATATTTTCGTGTCCTCATAGCTAAGCTCCCACTTCAAGTGAGAACATCCAGTATGTATATTCCTGAGATGCTCTTCTTAGAATAACGGCCTCCAACCCCTTCCAAGTTTGTGGCAAAAAGCATCATTTTGTTTCTTTTTTATGACTGAGCAGTATTCCATGGTGTATATATAGCATATTTATTTTTATCCACTTGTTGGTTAATGGGCACTTAGGTTGGTTCTCTATCCTCACAACTGTGATTTTTGCTGCTATAAACACACATATGCATGTGTATTTTTCATATAATGACTTCTTTTCATTGGATTAAAGACCCACTGGGATTGCTGGATCAAATGATGGATCTACTTTTAGTTCTTAAAGGAATATCCATACAGTTTTCCAGAGTGGTTGTACTAACTTGCATTCCTGCCAGGAGTGTTCCCTTTTTACCAGATCAACATCTATTGTCTTGAATTTTTAGTTATGGCTATTCTTGCAGGAGTGTCTCATTGTGGTTTTAATTTGCATTTCCCTGATGATTAGTGATGTTGAACATTTTTTCATATGTCTTGTGGTTGTTTGCATATCTTCTATTGAGAAACACTTATTTATGGTTTTTTTACCACTTTTTGTTGGGAATTTTTTTCTTGATAATTTGTTTGAGTTCCTTGTAGATTCTATATACTAGCCCTTTGTTGGATGCATAGTTTACAAATATTTTCTCCCACTCTGTGGGTTGTCTGCTTACTCTGCAAATTATTTCTTTTGCTGTGCAGAAGGTTTTTAGTTTAATTAGGTTTCATTTACTTACTTCTTTCTATTGAAATTACTGCTGTGTCTTAGCTATGAATTCTTTGCCGAAGCCATATCTCCAGAAAAGTATTTCTAGTGTTATCTTCTAGAATTTCTACAGTTTCAGATCTTTCTTAGATTTAAGTCTTTGATCCATCACGAGTTGATTTTTGCATAAGATGAGGGATGGGGATGCAGTTTCATTCTTCTACATGTGGCTTGTCAGTTTTCCCAACACCATTTATTGAATAGGGTGTCCTTTCCCCAAGTTACAGTTTTGAATGCTTTGTCAATGATCAGTTGGCTGTAAGTATTCAGCTTTATTTTTGGGTTCTCTATTCTGTTCCATTGCTCTAAGTGACTGAAAATTGTATGATTTTCTATTTTGGGTGAGATTGGGTAGTTTGAGCTTTTGGAAAATTGGCACATTTCTTCTGTGTTGCCTAATTTATGTGTGTAAAATTGTTCATGGTACTCTGTATTTATCATTTAAAGCAGGAGTTCCCAAACCCTGGGCTGCAGACCAGTACCAACCCATGGCCTGTTAGGAACTGGGCCACATAGCTGGAGGTGAGCGGCGATCGAGTGAGAATTACCACCTGCCTCCTGTCAGATCAGTGGCAGCTTTAGAGTCCCATAGGAGAGCAAACCCTATTGTGAACTGTGCATGGAAAGGCTCTAGGTTGTGCACTCCTTATGAGAATCTAACTAATGGTGGTGATCTGAGGTGGAACAGTTTCTGCCTGAAACCACCCCCTCTCCAACTTTCCCCCAGTCCATGGAAAAATTGTCTTCCACAAAACTCGTCTCTGGTGCCAAAAAGGTTTTGGACCACTGATGTAAAATGCTTTAGGATCTTTAGTTATATTATCTGTTCCATTTATGATATTGCTATATTTTATCTTTTCTCTTTATATCTTTGTCAGTCTCATGAGAAGTTTATTAATTTGTCAATCTTTACAAAAGCCATCATTCTGTTACTTTGATTTTCTTTATTGTTTTTGGTTTTAGATGCATTAAGATATTTTTCTTATTCTTATTTGCTTTCTTCTGCTTGCATCAAATTTATTTTTTCTTCTTTTTGTAGTGTCTTGATATGAGAGCTTAAATTTTTAATTTGAGATCATTCCTATTTTCTAATGCAAGAAGACTGGACCTTTGAAAAAGACATAGTATATTCTTGCTACTAGAAAAAATTACTTATAATACAATTATGTAGATAGGCTGAAAGCAAAAGGAAAAAAACATGTATCACATGCAAACCCTAATTTGAAATAGAACAGGAGTGGCTATATTAATATCAGGTAAACTAGCATAAATTTACCTTCAATATTGCTTTAGCTTTATTGCATACAATTTGATGTGTTGTATTTTCTCTTTCGTTCAATTCTACATAATTTTTTGAGAATTCTTTTTTACCCATTAATTATTTAGAAGTGTGGTGTTTAATTTCAAAACCTTTGGAGATTATTCTTCTTTGTTTATGTTATTTATTTATAGATTGATTCTATTATAATCTGAGAACAGAATATGTATACATTCAATTCTTTTACATTTGTTTGTTTTTGTGGCCCAGAGTGTAGTCTATGTAAGTGATTACTTCATGGAAGTTTGAATAGAATGTGATGTATATTCTGTTGTTGTTACAAAGTGTTCTATTAATGTACACTTAGATTCTATTGGTTGATGATGATGTTAAGTTTTCTATATCATTGCATAATTTTCTTATTTCTGTCAATTGCTGAGAAATATTTCTCAATGTCTCCAATTATAAATATAATTTTTTCCCTATAGTGCTCTTAGTATTTGCGTCATGTAATTTGAAGCTTTCTTGTTTTGTACAGAGACAGTTAAATAGCTACATTTTCTTCCTGAATTTATATTATAATGTAATGATGTTATTTGTTTCTAGTAATTTTCTTTGCTTTAAATTTTACTTTACCTGATATTAATATAGTCATTCCTGTTCTCTTTTAAAATTAGTGTTTATATGCTACATATATTTTTTCTTTTTGCTTTCAGCCTGTCTAAATAATTACATTTGAAGTGATTTTCTTGTAGTAATCATATACTTGGTCCTTTTAAAAAAAGAACAACCCTATCTGACAATACCCAATTGGTAAATTAGGTATAATACAGTTTCATTAATTATTGTTATGCTAGAGCTAAAATTTGATGTTGAATCTCATTGTTGATTCATGGGCATGAACATTTGGCTCTTTGTTAGGCAACACTGACATCAGAGGGGAAAACACGGGATTGATTAGCAGTGCATTTCACCAACTTGTTTCTTTCGTTGCTGCTTACTGGGGTTTATATCCTCACTTGTCCTTGTTGACCTTAGTGGAATCAAAGACTTAGTCCCTACTAGAACCACCTAATACCGCCTCCTTCTGCCTTGATGCTGCTATTTGAAAGTATAAGATCAGCTTCTTCCTGGCTCCACTAATATCAATGGAGGGGAAAGCAGAGTGCTGAACTGCATCATTTTGCAGGCCTCACACCACGACCCTGTGGGATAATGATTTTGAATTGTATCTGGTCCCTATCAACACGAGGCTTGTGAAAAGGAAAGTGCTAAGTAGCATCAAATAACATCCCCTCATTTGTGCTAGGTGAGAGTGGAAGTGGAGCTTCCTACTAGGCCCTGTTGACACCACCCTTGCAAAACAGAGCTCCAACTAAACTGTTTGACTCTGCCCCATTGTTGCCTCTTTGACACCTCATTACATTAGGTCAGGATGAAAGATCTGCTCCACCTTGGGCTGTGCTGATATTTATGGGGAAAGTGGAGTGCCCAGTAATACCAGCTCACACCACCTATTGCTTCAGAATAGGAAGAAGTGCCTTCCACTATGCCATTGCTGAAAACAGTGTGCCCCTGTTGCTTTTGGAGAGGGTGTAAGTTCAGCTCCTTGCTGGGATCCACTGAAACCATCTTTCATAACAGAAAGGTTCTAACTCACACCACCTGTTGTTTTTGGGTGGAGGTGGCAGTTTAGCTCCTTAACGGTTCCTACTGACACCAGGGGTCGGAAGAGATGTGTTCTTCCTAGTAGTACCCCATTGCTGTCTCATGGCAGTGGAATCTCAACTTTCTGCTGGGACCTGCAGCACAACAGTGGGGAAAGCAAAGTGCTGACTAGCTTTGCCATTTACTGCTCATTCTGCTTTATTTTGCTGCTAGGTAGAAATGGAAGCCCAACTTCCTGCTTGGTTCCACTAACACCACACAAGTGAGGGAATTAAAATACCCTCTCCCAGGACCAAGCAGGGAGTGGAAGTTCAATTTCTTCATTGCGACCCCTTAACACAACTTTTTTTTTTTCCTATGCCTGTTAGTAATTCTGAGTTGATTTCTCCAGTGCCCTGTCCAGCATATGGAAGGCAGAAAGAAAACACACGGAACACATCAAGTTTCTAATATTTCAAGATCCCTAAGCAGACCACCCTCTTCTTTACATCCTTCTCATCCTTCAGAGTTGTTTTATGTTTTGTTGTATCCATATTTTTTATTTGGGAGGAGAAGCCTAGAGAAGATAGAAACTATTCTATCCTGAAAGGAATCCAGCAGTATATTTTTAAATTTAGTTTTCTTCTTACTATTAGAATATGAAGACACAATTGGTTTTCTTTTAGGGGGAGATTTTAGTTTTTCACCCTTGTCATTAAGATGCATTGCCTCTCATCATCAACATTGAGCACTTACAATATACTAGACATTATAGAGCATATAGAAAATGTCCCTGCTCTTAAGAAGCTTGCATTCTAAAAAAAAATAATAAAACTTCAAAATAACATTGTTTTGTTTGCTGTTTTTCGAAAAGTGTTAAAGGGCTATCCTATAGCGTGAGCTTTGTAACATAGCCGCAACGTTATTTTAAAAACAGAGGAAGAAAAAGAATAATAGACTTTTTAAAATTATTATTATAGTTTAAGTTCTAGGGTACATGTGCATAACATGCAGGTTTGTTACATATGGATACTTGTGCCATGTTGGTGTGCTGCACCCATCAAGTCGTCAGCACCCATCAACTCGTCATTTACATCAGGTATAACTCCCAATGCAATCCCTCCCCCCTCCTACATCCCCCCTCCCCATGATAGGCCCTGGTGTGTGATGTTTCCCTTCCCGAGTCCAAGTGATCTCATTGTTCAGTTTCCACCTATTGGTAAGAACATGCGGTGTTTGGTTTTCTGTTCTTGCCATAGTTTGCTGAGAATGATGGTTTCCAGCTGCATCCATGTCCCTACAAAGGACACAAACTCATCCTTTTTTATGGCTGCATAGTATTCTATGGTGTATATGTGCCACATTTTCTTAATTTAATCTGTCACTGATGGACATTTGGGTTGATTCCAAGTCTTTGCTATTGTAAATAGTGCCGCAATAAACATACATGTGCATGTGTCTTTATAGCAGCATGATTTATAATCCTTTGGGTATATACCCAGTAATGGGACAGCTGGGTCATATGGTATTTCTAGTTCTAGATCCTTGAAGAATCGCCATACTGTTTTCCATAATGGTTGAACTAGTTTACAATCCCACCGACAGTGTAAAAGTGTTCCTATTTCTCCACATCCTCTCCAGCACCTGTTGTTTCCTGACTTTTTAATGATTGCCATTCTAACTGGTGTGAGATGGTATCTCACTGTGGTTTTGATTTGCATTTCTCTGATGGCCAGTGATGATGAGCATTTTTTCATGTGTCTGTTGGCTGTATGAATGTCTTCTTTTGAGAAATGTCTGTTCATATCCTTTGCCCACTTTTTGATGGGGTTGTTTGTTTTTTTCTTGTAAATTTGTTTGAGTTCTTTGTAGGTTCTGGATATTAGCCCTTTGTCACATGAGTAGATTGCAAAAATTTTCTCCCATTCTGTAGGTTGCCTGTTCACTCTGATGGTAGTTTCTTTTGCTGTGCAGAAGCTCTTTAGTTTAATGAGATCCCATTTGTCAATTTTGGCTTTTGCTGCCGTTGCTTTTGGTGTTTTAGACATGAAGTCTTTGCACATGCCTATGTCCTGAATGGTACTACCTAGGTTTTCTTCTAGGGTTTTTATGGTATTAGTTCTAACATTTAAGTCTCAAATCCATCTTGAATTAATTTTCGTATAAGGAGTAAGGAAAGGATCCAGTTTCAGCTTTCTACTTATGGCTAGCCAATTTTCCCAGCACCATTTATTAAATAGGGAATCCTTTCCCCATTTCTTGTTTCTCTCAGGTTTGTCAAAGATCAGATGGCTGTAGATGTGTGGTATTATTTCTGAGGACTCTGTTCTGTTCCATTGGTCTGTATCTCTGTTTTGGTACCAGTACCATGCTGTTTTGGTTACTGTAGCCTTGTAGTATAGTTTGAAGTCAGGTAGCGTGATGCCTCCAGCTTTGTTCTTTTGACTTAGGATTGTCTTGGAGATGCGGGCTCTTTTTTGGTTCCATATGAACTTTAAAGCAGTTTTTTCCATTTCTGTGAAGAAAGTCATTGGTAGCTTGATGGGGATGGCATTGAATCTATAAATTACCTAGGGCAGTATGGCCATTTTCACGATATTGATGCTTCCTATCCATGAGCATGGTATGTTCTTCCATTTGTTTGTGTCCTCTTTTATTTCACTGAGCAGTGGTTTGTAGTTCTCCTTGAAGAGGTCCTTTACATCCCTTGTAAGTTGGATTCCTAGGTATTTTATTCTCTTTGAGGCAATTGTGAATGGAAGTTCATTCATGATTTGGCTCTGTGTTTGTCTGTTACTGGTGTATAAGAATGCTTGTGATTTTTGCACATTAATTTTGTATCCTGAGACTTTGCTGAAGTTGCTTATCAGCTTAAGGAGATTTTGGGCTGAGACAATGGGGTTTTCTAAATATACAATCATGTCATCAGCAAAGAGGGACAATTTGACTTCTTCTTTTCCTAACTGAATACCCTTGATAAATTTCTCTTTCCTAATTGCCCTAGCCAGAACTTCAACACTATGTTGAATAGGAGTGGTGAGAGAGGGCATCCCTGTCTTGTGCCAGTTTTCAAAGGGAATTTTTCCAGTTTTTGCCCATTCAGTATGATATTAGCTGTGGGTTTGTCATAAATAGCTCTTATTATTTTGAGGTACATTCCATCAATACCGAATTTATTGAGCATTTTTAGCATGAAGGGCTGTTGAATTTTGTCAAAAGCCTTTTCTGCATCTATTGAGATAATCATGTGGTTCTTGTCTTTGGTTCTGTTTATATGCTGGATTATGTTTATTGATTTGCGAATGCTGAACCAGCCTTGCATCCCAGGGATGAAGCCCACTTGATCATGGTGGATAAGCTTTTTGATGTGTTGCTGAATCCGGTTTGCCAGTATTTTATTGAGGATTTTTGCATCGATGTTCATCAGGGATATTGGTCTAAAATTCTCTTTTTTTGTTGTGTCTCTGCCAGGCTTTGGTATCAGGATGATGGTGGCCTCATAAAATGAGTTAGGGAGGATTCCCTCTTTTTCTATTGATTGGAATAGTTTCAGAAGGAATGGTACCAACTCCTCCTTGTACCTCTGGTAGAATTCAGCTGTGAATCCATCTGGTCCTGGACTTTTTTTGGTTGGTAGGCTATTAATTATTGCCTCAATTTCAGAGCCTGCTATTGGTCTATTCAGGGATTCAACTTCTTCCTGGTTTAGTCTTGGAAGAGTGTAAGTGTCCAGGAAATTATCCATTTCTTCTAGATTTTCCAGTTTATTTGCATAGAGGTGTTTATAGTATTCTCTGATGGTAGTTTGTATTTCTGTGGGGTCGGTGGTGATATCCCCTTTATCATTTTTAATTGCGTCGATTTGATTCTTCTCTCTTTTCTTCTTTATTAGTCTTGCTAGTGGTCTGTCAATTTTGTTGATCTTTTCAAAAAACCAACTCCTGGATTCGTTGATTTTTTGGAGGGTTTTTTGTGTCTCTATCTCCTTCAGTTGTGCAGAGAAACATTTAGGCTAAACTTGAAATATGTAAGGAATCAGCTTTAGGCTAAACTTGATTAAGCAATTCTCCCCTTTCGGTCATCTTCTCAATTTTGAGAGATTGACCAAAACTTTAGTCATTGATGACTGTTGTAAATATTCTTATTTGTTCTTGAAATCCACTGGAAAATGACAGAACAGTGGATGTTGCAAGGTGGAAACAAGAACTTTGAGCTATTTAATTTTTTATTAAGGGTTGGAGTAGTGGGTACCTCCCAATGCTGGAATGTCCTTTTTACAGGAGGCAAAAACAAAACTTCACCTGTTCTAGGCTTTATGTGTTTCCTTAAAGTCTTAGTTTCATTATGTCACATTTAGCATGAGTGACACCATTTTGGTTTGGTCTCATCTGTTGGGGCCTAGTGCGTGAGCTCAGTCTAAAGCAATGGCTTTCCCTAATTTTGTTTAATAATTTGCCCCTTTAGGTCAGGTTCTCACCTAGGTGAGAGAGTGACAAAAACTTATGACCTTAGTGCCACTCTCAGTTATCATCATTCTGGGTTTCTGGTCTCAGCATGTCATTCATAGGTTTTGTTGTCCTCATGGTCACACATTTCTTTTAGCTCTTCTCATTCCAGTTGAAGAGAGATCAGTTGACATTCTAGTAAATGGCTGCATGCAAACATTTAAAATTTTTGAGAGAATACAGCACAACAAGGAGACTACTATTATGACTATTAGGAGGATAATACCAAGAGTTTGGAGTATGCTCCTTACCCAGGGCTCTCATAAACCAAATCACCTAAAATAGAACAGAACAACAAATTGAATAAAGAGTCTACTCATTTTAACTAAGCAGTCTTTTCATTAATCACCTCCAACTGAATCTCAATAACACCCAATGTGATGTATTTCTCCATAGGCCACAAGTGTCAGCAGCTGCACAAATACTTCTCTGTTTAGCCAGTAAGCAATCTAGAGCTACTCTATTATTTAACATAACGTTCACAAGAGAATTTACAGTCTGTTTTGTAACCATAGCCTTTATAGTAGAATCTACTATAGAGCCTATCATGAGTGATACATTTCTAATCGTTGTCTCTTTTACTTCAAACCATGAAAAAAAGGACCTAGTAAGTGATGCCCTTCTAGGAGAGTGAAGATTTCCTGACAGTGTTCCCTTTAATCCATGATGTAGGTTAAAAGGTGTGAACCAATGTCCGTTTCTGATTATGAGGTAATGTATATACACCATTAAAATTTATCACTTACATTGAACCTTTATCTTTCATCTGTCAAGGTATAAGGTTAGCCATGTATAAGGCTGGCTGCAAAATCCTTTACTAATAAAAGTATACCCCATGAGTACACAAAACAAACCCGTCTTTTCACTTCTACTGTGCATAGAGGCATAAACGGAAAAAATTCAAAGATAAGAGTCTCATGATAGTAGAGAACTCTTGAACTGTGATCTAGAAGAAAAAGCTGTTCACATCAAGGATACCATCTTCTTCTGAGAAGAAGCTTCCTTGTTTAGCTTGACTTTAAGGGTTCCAATGGGTGTACAGTTCCAAGAGTTTGGAGGGACTCTTCTCAGTTCTGAGATTATGAACCCAAGGTTCAAGTTTCTGAAGTTTTGCTACAGTGTGGATGGCAAGGGCTGTCTTTCTCTAATGTTCTCAGAAGATCCAATGTTTGGGTTCTAGATTATGAAAAGGTTAATTGTTCTTGGTCAGAAAGCTTTGCTACAACAAGAAAACATGCATTGAAAAGACAATTGAATAAAATTCCTCTGTAAATGTTTAAGTAGCCCATTGGGTAGTGGAATGTACCAGAAGCTTTGATTTTCTTCCCAAGAATATGGATTTGACAAACTAAACATTGGTCATCAACTATTTTATCAATTTAAAAGTCACCACACCAATATATATTTAATTTGAATAATTTTATCTTTTCCATGGTGAGTCACAGAGTGCAGAGCTTTTAATAACAAAAGCTTTAAGGACTCAGGAAAGACAAAGCAGTCATGCTGGTTCTTCATGAGTCCATGCTTAACATTGGACGTATGTCCTCTTGAACACCAGTTGTTTCTCCAACTTAGGTGCATAGCACTAATAACTGATGGGTTATTATAGGTAACTTGACTTATAGTTGTTCTACTTGGGTTAGCAGTTTCATAAACCAGTCTTTTTATTAGAATTCCAGGAATTCTTGCCAAGTCTAAATGATATGATTCTAAAGTTATAAGAAACCTGTATTTGAAAGTGCTTTTCAGGATTCTTCTCATCTTTTCATGAACTTCCTAAAAGATACCATATTCTAGATTTTTCTTAATTGAGAAGTTTTCTGAAAGTGCATCAGAATGAAGCAGTTAACTGTGGAAAGGACTTTAAATAGTCATAGTTTAAAACACAATTGAAAAGAAAATTTGGTTATTTCTGTTGTCTAAAATAACATACTAAGCATAATTATGATTGATAGCATATACTCAACATATTGGAATTTTTTAAATTCCATACAATTTCTGAATATATATTTATAACATTCACTAAAATATAACCTGAAGAAGGTTAAACATCATTTCTTATTTTGACAATGCTTTCCATATAACTTAACATGTCAAATAATCCTGTTTAGCTCTGTAAAAGATAAAATAATTAATCAGAGCTCTTTCATTTATAAAAGAGCTTATAAACATGACACACAACACACATATAAATACACAGACAGAAAGAAATAAATCCAATAGTTGTGAGATTTTTCATCTGCCAGTTTTTAATTTATTAATTGGATTACTGGCTTCAAGATGGAGTCCTTCAAGGAAGAAGGCCCAGAAAACTTGCAGTTTCTGGAGCCTAATAAGTACGCACAACTGGAAGGCAAAACAGATTCCCAAACAGTGTCCCATTTTCATACTGGATCCTGTATTCCCAAAAGAGAAACTCTATGGAACATGACAGTGCAATAATTTTACTGTGTATTTTATTGCAAAGTAACCCAAAGCCAATTAACCCACTTTGTGATCAGCCCATCCTCCCATGGAAGTCCTCTCTCAACAGACAGTGGGGACATTTCCATATTTTCTAGGTGGCAAAGTGCATGCTTCTCTAATCCAAATGTGCAAAGAGTTGAGTATTCCCCCATAATTGCCATTTGCTATCCCTAAAAGTATATTTAGCCCTAGAATTTGAGAGAAATGTATCTGCTTTTAATTCCTGGAGTTTCATGAGGAAAACAGTTTTTCCTAAAATGGGATATGTGACACCTCTTTTATTTTTCCCAATGAGTCTCAGGCTGTTAGAAGTTATCTTAGGTCCTCTCATGTATGCATCAAGAGTGACAAGAATACAAAATGGAGAAAAACAATTCAGTTGACTGAAAAGAAAAAAAAAAACAAAACTGTTTTTGTCCCAGAAAAACAAGACCCAAGAAGAGAAAAAAGAACATGGAATGTCTTTTAAATATACCTATAGCTTGAATATCTACTTTTAATTAAGTTGAGTTTTAACCAGTGCTCTTAAAAATCATTTTAAATGTCTTATTACCTTACTTTAGCGAGGCCAAATAGCCAATATTTCTGGCTTTTGAACTTTATCAAAAGCAATCTTCCAGGTGAAACCAATAAGTCTAAACTAAGATTACAACTTAACCACGAGTGTATGATGTATTTTCAAACAGGTAGTCAGCAGTTTTTACAAAATCTAGAATCTCTAAAGGTGGCTCAGAGAAAGGAAAATTCAAGATGAGAAGTCAGAAGTTGTTTATGGAAGGAAAGAGAATCAACTAATGGCAAAAGTCATACAGATATTAAACCAGAAAGGACTCATTACCTGAGCCAGGAATTGAACCCAAGACACAATTGTAAAATGGCAAAGCCTAAGCCTTTAAGCTACAGCATTGGGCAGTTGCCATTGCTCTTCCCAAAAGAAGCCTACAGCAGCCAATTTTGAGCTTGCAAAGGCTTTTAACTGCTCAAGATAACTTTTAGAGCTATGACATGAACTCTAAAATTCCTGTGGAGACCAAGAGAATTTATCACCATGTGTTACAAGGTCAAACTTCCAAGGACATAAAACAAGACAATAGGGAAACCTCCTCTAGTTTTCTGTTTGTTTCAGGGAACTGCAGCAAAGATTGTAACTGACCAGTTTGCTGAACTGGCTTGAACAGTAAGTTTATTGGGGTCCTAGGCCTGCATTCTATCCTATGGTACCACTTTTTATGACAGATCCATGCAGAAAAACCAATTCATAGCACAAAGTACACCAGATTTGCTACAGTTTAAGACTAGCCTCACAAATACTTGTTCTCATTAATTAAAACTTGGCAGAGGAGACAGTGATTTTTACCATTCCTACAACCAGTTTGCACAGAGAGAGAGAGAGGCCAGAAATCTGAAAGGGAACCCAGCAGCCTGGCACACTGACAAAAAGATGCATGAAATAACCAAATTAACATTTTCCCATTCTGGCCAGAGAAAAATATGTGTGATAAAACATAGACATTAGTCATTCCACTTAGCACCCAATATCAAACTGGCAAGGCTCAAACTTGCCCCAAGTTGGGTCCTGTCATCTTTGATCCATTCAAAGTGGGGTGGAATGATCTTCCCACCAGGAGTTTCAACATGGGGTCTTTGATGGGGGCAAGATGTGAGAGTGGACAGTTGCCCTGAGTAAAAGAAAAGATAGAAATAGGAAAAGAGAGAAAGAGAGAAAGAAAAGCATTGCCTGTGGCATGGTAGGGGAGGCAAAGCACTCAGGGAGGCCAGAGGAAGACCCACCCATTGCAGCGACACTGCACTAAAAGTTCAGGTGACTGTGGGCCATAAAGAGATATTTTCCAGCAGTCCCATCAACTGGCAAGTATCCTTATTTCAGGAGAAAAAAGTTTCCCATGTCTTATGATCCAGTACATGCCTAATCCTGTCACGCACAGCCATCAGCCAAGAATTTTGAAATATTTTTCAAAGCTTCTGCATATCAACAGGCATCCCTAGATGAAACTAATTTTGGAGCTCTCATTTTCAAATGCACTTCAGTGCAGTGCTGTTCATTTAGAATGTTTCACTGTAAGTTATCTTTAGTAAGATTTTGCCATTTTTGTAAGACTTTGTTGCTTCCTGGACCTAATATTTATGCATGTATAAGCCAGAAGCAACTCATTTCTTCAGAAATTGGGATCACATTTTTACCTCAAATATTGGCTTTGCTTTCAGTTTTCCTTGATCAACTTAGCCAATGATTTTTTCCCTACCTAAGTGCACAAGAAAAATGAAACAAGGAGGTAGAACATACAAATCCCTGCAAACTTCCAAAAGCCAAATTTTACCCCACTCTGCAATATCGCCATTTACTACTGGTTTCTTTTTGACCCAGTCAGATGTAAGATGCCTCTTACTGGATCCAAGCCAGTTAATTACTGGATCCAATTTGATCCTGGACTCAGTTCACTTTGTCATGACTTCCAAACCCAGTTTGGATCAGAAATTTGCTCAGAGAAATTCAGAGTGCTCAAAATACAAATCCGTGGAGCTTCGAAACCCAAAAGAGAACTTACCACCATCTCCAGTTGCTTTGAGAGGGCAATAGGCACGGTGGATCTCTAGCAGTTACCTCGCTTGATCACTCAGTGCTCCTGGAAGTCATTAGGTCTACTTCAAATCCCATTTCTGATGCCATCTGTTAAAAGAAAAACTTCAGCTGAATTACATTTAAAAGAGTTTAATTGAGAAATGAGCAACTCATGAATTGGGCAGCTTCCTGAGCAAAAATAGACTCAGAGACTTCAGTTCAGCCACCTGGTGGAAGAAGATTTATGGACAGAAAAAGGAAAGTGACATATGGAGGAAAAGGAGTGAGGTACAGAAACAGCTGGATTGGTTGTGAGACAGCCAGGTGGGAGAGGGTCCCTGGAAAGACTCCAACCAGCGTGTGCAGTTGGGTGAAGCAGGAAGTTTGCACCATTTGCAGTGGGGAGGAGCCTGGTCCCTCTTCTTCCTGTGTGATTCAAACAGCTGGGATTCAAACAGCTGAGCGGGAAACTGTGGGCAGGATTCTGGCCTAGGGAGAGTCCCTGTTTCCCCCTTTTCTTCCTTTTCACCAAATAAAACCCTGCTTTAGTCAACCTTCAAACCATCTGCGAGATGAAATTTTTGTGGCTGTGGGACAGAAAAGGACCCTAACTTTAGCTGAACTACAGAAAAGTCTGGCAACATTTTTGCCACCCAACTCAGGGCTCGAGAAGTGGTGAGTGAAATGGGGTCTCAAAACCTCTCACTGTTGCTCTTAAGTTTTTTATGCCCTCAGACTTCTGAGGGTGGTGGAAAGCATGTCATAACCTCCTGTCACTCCTGGGCCCTTTCATGGCCTTTTCCTTTCTTTTTCAGGATGGACCAGCATGAGCAGCAGCTCCCTGCTGCTCCCTCCTCCCTGCCAGAGCTGGGACACATGGCCCAAGGCACTGAGGGTGGCTGGCTGGCCTTTTCTGCCACCAGCCCATAGAGTCTTCGCCTCTCATGCCAGGGAGGCCAGCTCTGACCCACAGCAATTAAACTTGTCTCCCTGGTGGAGGAACAACTTGCATGACAATAAGAGGTTCTTCTGCAGGCATTTTTAAACCTTTATTCCTTCCCCTTCTGTACCCCATCAACCAGTTAAACTTTAAAGGTTTTTTTTCTTTCTAGAAAATGTTATACTAGGCCAGACCCCCAAACTATCACTGTGTGTATTCTCTGTAAAAGTTTAATTGTGAAAAAGGATTTGTGGGGCTAGTCTTGGGCTATGGTCAATCTGGTGTGCTTCCCATGTCTGTATGGTTCTTGCTGCAAGTCTCCATCTTCTTTTACATCCTGGAGGCATGGCCAGTAATTACTTGGCAAGGCTTTGTTTAGCAATCATGCCTTAGTGGATGAGTCCTCTCTGGTTCAATATCTGCATGTTTTCCTAGCCCTGTCTCTTAAAGGGCCCCAATCAACCGCTGGGTTTTATTCTACCTGTCAGTGTGTTACCGTGTGTAATGTCTGTAAAAAGAGCTCTAATTAATTTGACCTAACTAAAGACAAGCACTTGGGGCTAATATTTTTTAAAGAGAAGATAAAATTTGAGGTACCTTTCAGTTCATATGACTTTAATCTTTAAAATATAAACAGCCCTAAACACTATTGGTCAAATGCTGGTGTCTTTGAAATGCAAACAGGTGAACTAAACTATGTAGGTCAGATGCAAGACTTGCTAAGTGTTTTGAGGTTACAAACTGCTTTTTGGATTTTGAGAACTATTTGACTTGCTGGCTTCACAACTGGTAAGGCCTGGGGACATATGGAACTAACTAAACCCTTAATTAAGAAGGCAAACCTTGACTGCACTTAGCACACAATTAAAACTACTTACCAGGTTTTACCTTAATGGGGAACATTTCTGGGAGTTACCGTTATAAATTGTAATTGAGACTACTGAAAAGAGATTTACATGCAAGATGTGTAAAAGCAGTAAAATGTGATTTTATAGTAAAAGGTTGTAAGAAGGTATGGAAATGTAAACTTTGACCTAGGGTTAAAGGACTGTTTTAAATTAGATAGGAAAAAACTGAGGATTCAAAGAAGCAGTGGAAGAATTGTGGAAATTAATCTTGCAGGAAAAGTTCTCTGTGTGAACATATTAACTAAATTCAAAAAGATATTATATGTTTTCTTCTGTAAATTGAGCATTTAAATGAAAACACAACGTGTTCTTAAAATACTAATATGCTCTTTGGCAAAATTTGTAAAAGGTTATAAAAGGTTTTTGCTTCTTTAAAATTTCTGAGTCATCATTTTGGCAAAATAAATAACTTATGGTGATATGAAATTCTATTTCATAATATCAACTGTTTTAAACATAACATATTTAACAACTTTCCCAAAATCAAACTTAAGTTTCAAAATTGTCTTTGCTGACACCTGGCTTTTCCAATACTTCAGAGAACCCAGGAAGTGTCCAGAAAAGAGAGGTAAACAGGATTATTTGACATGTTTAGGTACAGGGGACTGCCAAAATAATATTCAATTTTCTTTAGCTTATATTTTGGTAAATAATGCTAATGTATGTTCCCAAATTGTATGGGATTTCTAAAAGTCTAATGTCTAATGTGGGATATGATGAGGTTTCTCTTCAAATAATCTGATCGATCTTTTATTCTTTAATTCATAGTAACCCCCATCCCTTTTCTTCCTTCTTCTCCTTTTTCCTTTTTGCCTTTGTTAGATGCCCAGGCACACCTCAGGACCAAGCTTGTCAGTACCAGCTCACATTCCTCTCCTTATTTGGAAAGAGGACTAACTTTCCAGCTCATTACAGACACCCCTTCCCCTTCCTCACCACTTTCTTTTATGTGCCCACCCTATCTAAAAAAAAAAAAAAAAAAATCAAATGTTTAGTCAACTGGGATTAGTTTAGATTGTACAGCCAGACCCTGGCCAAGGGGGAAAGGGTACAGGGGCAGGACTTGCATCAGGAATAAAGGCTCTTGTGCCCCTTTGTTCAGGTGTGCTCTCAAGCAACTGGCCAAGGAGGCACCCTCTGCCCAGAAGTAAAATTGCTTTGCTAAGAATCCTTTGTTCCAGTGTTCAATTTCCTTAGGATTTTGAGCCTTATTCCTAACAATTCTGATGCCCAACGTGGGGCTCGAATATTCTCCTTCGGGAAGGGTCCTTGGATCACCCCACCCAGGGGGGACATGTCCTGCTGTCTAGTTACGGTGGTCCTAGGGTGAGGGAGATCCGGGCCCACCCATTGTGACGAATAAATCTGGATTCTCAGCAAAACGGGCAGGAGAGGCTTGCAAGACCGCAGCAATAAGAGGACTAGGTAATTCTTGTGCATGGAATAAGGTAGGAGGCTTTGTGAAGGCAACAAAGTATTTCCTGGGTGGTCAGAATAAGTTGGAGGCTGAGAGTGTGTGAATGGGACTCAGTATTGTGGTTGTGGAATGAGTGTCTTCTCTGCAGTCTCATGCTGCCATTTATTGACTAGAGGCAGGAGCAAACAGAGTAGACAAAGAGGAAGGAGGAGGGTAGAAATCCCAGAAAAGGTGGGGTTAGGGCCCTTTTCCAAAGCCTCAGTAAGCCTCCAGGAAGAGGGAGGGTAGAAATCTCTAAAAGGAGAGGTTGCCCGCCCCGCCCCCCCCCCCCGGCTTAATGATCCCTAAGATGGGGAACGTTTCAAGTAAGATAGGAAAATTAAAGAGTCTAGAGAGTGATGAAATTCTTTCTGATAGCCCCTTGGGGCTTATGCTAACGTATTGAAAAGATGAGAGAACCAAGTGTAAACAAAAACAGCAGATGATAAAATATTGTTGTTTTACATGGGTTTGAGAACCCATCCTTAAACCCTCACTTTTCTGGCCAAAATTTGGATCTACTGAGGAGCGGATTTCTCAGCTCTTAATAGAACATGTTAACGGTAAGAGCCCTGTCTCCCAGGAAGAGATCGATTATGCCCTCTGCTGGTGTGAGAAACCAGTTCTCCTTTACCCTTTAGACTCCGGAGGGAGAAACTCAGAAGCCAACCCTTCTAAGAGGGAAGAAGTTCCCATTCCTAAACAGCCCACACTGCTAACACATGGGATCCTCTAAATCATCTTCCTTCGTTCAGCGCCCGGATTCCCGCCCCTCCGGCTCCCGTCTCAGGTCCCTCCCCTGTTTGCATCACTCTTGGACTGCCCCTAATCCCGCCCCTCCATCCCCGTCTCTTGTCACGCCCCAGCCTGTGCTGTCCCTCTGGCTGCCGTTTCAGGTTACTCCCCAGCTGCTTCAGGTCAGGCACCAGCCTGTCTCATCCCCCTGGCTCCCGTTGCGGGTAACTTCCCAGCTGTTTCAAGCAGCGCTTCAGCCTGTTCTATTCTCCCAGCTGCTGCTGTGGATCCCTCTTTTGCTTGTGATACTTCTGCTCATATTTCACCCCCTCCCCTTATAATACTGACTCTGCAGAATTACCGTCTTGTAAGCCTGCCTCATTCCAATCTATTAAATATCCCTCTTTAAAGAGGCTTCAATGTGAAATAGAGCAATGTAAAAAAGATATTCAAAACTTTACATTTCCCTCTACACCCAAAGAGCCAGATCCAGCTTTCTTTTCTGTAAGAGAGGTACCACACGGCGGAGGGGCTATTGGCTTTTTAAACGCTCCCTTGACTAGTTCAGAGGTTCGGAATTTAAAAAAGGAACTTAAGCCATTACTGGATGACCCTTATGGAGTAGCAGATCCAATTGATCAATTTTTAGGGCCTCAAATATGCACTTGGGCCGAGTTGATGTCCATCATGGGCATCCTCTTTTCAAGGGAAGAAGGAAGTATGATTCGGAGGGCTGCTGTGGCGGTTTGGGAACGTGAGCACCCTCCAGGTCAAAATGTTCCTCCTGTGGACCATAAATTTCCCGCCCACTACCCTCAGTGGGACAATAACAATGTAAATCACCGGTAAAACATGCAGGATCTGAGGGAGATAATAACAAAAGGAATTCGAGTATCAGTACTCTGAACTCGAAATCTTTCTAAAACATTTGATATTCAACAGGAAAAAGATAAGGGACACGCTAGATTCTTAGATAGATTGAGGGAGCAAATGAGACAATATGCAGGCCTTGATCTGGAAAATCCCCTTGGACAGGGAATGTTAAAACTTCACTTTGTTACTAAAAGTTGGCCAGACATTTCGAGAAAATTTTAAAAATAGAAAATTGGGAGGACCGTCCCCTGAATGAACTGCTTAGGGAGGCTCTACCAGTATATGTCAGAAGAGATGAGGAAAAACAATATATATATTCATCCTGATGTCTGGTCAAAGGAAGGAAATAGAGGGAAGCTCCAAATCCCTCCAATACATATCAAACTAAAAATCCCTGGGGAAATAGTAAGGAGAAAGCAATACCCCATTCTTTTAGCTGGTAGAGTAGGGCTAAAGACTGTAATTGAGGGTCTCATTAAAGATGAGCTTCTTGAACACTGTATGTCTCCTTACAATATCCCAATCATGCCTGTCAAAAAATCAGATGAGTCATATCAATTGGTGCAAGACCTTAGAGCTATTAATCAAATAGTCCAGACCACTCACCCCATTGTTCCTAACTCTTACACCATTCTTAGCAAAGTTCCATACGATCATCAATAGTTTACAGTGATAGATTTGAAGGATACCTTCTAGTCATGCCCCTTGGCTGAGGATAGCCGAGATATCTTTGCTTTTGAGTGAGAAGACTTATATTCGGGGCGGAGACAACAATATCGATGGACAGTCTTGCCCCAGGGGTTCGCAGACTCCCCCAACCTCTTTGGTCAGATCCTAGAACAAGTACTAGAGAAAATTACAGTCCCTAAATATGTCTGCTTCAGTGCGTGAATGATCTTCTTATATCTGGTAAAGACATAAAAGAAGTAGGTGACTTCTCTACACACATTCTCAGTCACTTGCAATGTGAGGGTTTGCGGGTCTCAAAGGGAAACTTCAGCATGTAGAACCTGAAGTTAAATACTTAGGTCACCTAATCAGTGCAGGTAAATGAAAATTAAAACCTGAAAGAGTGGAGGGAATTGTTTCCCTACCCTTGCCCCAAACTAAACAAGAACTCGGGAAATTTTTAGGACTAATTGGATATTGTTGTTTATGGATTGACTCATATGCATTAAAAAGTAAACTTCTATATGAGAAACTTGCCCAGTGGAAGTCTGATAATCTCTTGTGGACTTCCCAGGAAATCCAGCAGATTGAGGAATCAAAAGAGATGCTCATAACCACTCCTGTTCTAGCTCTACCTTCCCTAGAAAAGCCATTTCACCTTTTCATTAATGTAAATAACAGGGTAGCCCTAGGAGTGCTCACCCAAGAACATGGAGGCCAGCAACAGCCCATGGCCTTCTTGTCAAAGGTCTTAGACCCAGTCACTCGTGGGTGGCCCCAGTGTATCCAATCCATCGCAACTACAGCACTATTAGTTGAAGAAAATAGAAAGTTTACCTTGGAGGAAAGTTAACAGTAAGCACGCCGCACCAAGTTAGAACTATATTAAATCAGAAAGCAGCGAGGTGGATCGCTGACTCAAGAATTTTAAAATATGAGGCCATCTTACTGGAAATAGGTGATTTAATATTAACTACTGATAATCCACTTAATCCAGCAGGCTTTTTAACAGGGGATCCAAACCTAAAACGGGAGCATGTATGTTTAGAATTCATTCACTACCATACAAAAGTTGGACCAGACTTAGGAGAAACTCCCTTCGAGACAGGGTGGCACTTGCTCATAGATGGGTCCTCTCGGGTGATTGAAAGAAAAAGACATAATGGATATTCAGTGATTGATGGAGAGATGCTTGAAGAAGTAGAATCAGGAAGGCTGCCTAGTGATTGGTCTGCCCAAACGTGTGAACTGTTTACACTCAGCCAAGCTGCCAAGCTTTAAGACATTTACAAAACCAAAAAAGAACTATATATACTGACTCTAAGTATGCTTTTGGGGTGGCACACGTATTTAGGAGAATTTGTATGGAGAGGGGTCTTATCAAAAGTAGAGGCCAAGATTTAGTTAATAGAGAGCTAATTGCTAGTGTCCTCAACAATTTCCAATTGCCAGAAGAGATAGCTATTGTGCATGTCCCAGTACACCAAAGGGACTTGTGTTTCACAAGTCAGGGAAATAATCTTGCAGATCAGACAGCAAAACAAGTTGCCATTTCTTCCAAAATGCCTGTTTTTCATTTAACTTCATGCCTTCCTTCTCCTACTGCATCCCTCATTTTCTCTTCCATTGAAAAAGAGAGGTTAATAAAAATAGGAGCTAAAGAAAATATGGAATGGAAATGAATATTGTCGGATTAAGGGGAAATGTTGTCCAAACCTCTCACAAGGGAGATCTTGTCTCAACTACATCAGAGAACCCACTGGGGACCCCAAGCAATGTGCAATGCAATTCTCCAGGTTTATGGTTGTATAGGAATTTGCACCCTGGCCAAACAAGTTATAGATAGTTGCTTAACATGTTAAAAAAAAAAAACAAAAAAAAAAACCTATACTACATGGCTACAGTAATCAAAACAGCATGGTACTGGTACCAAAACAGAGATATAGACCAATGGAACAGAACAGAGTCCTCAGAAATAATACCACACATCTACAGCCATCGGATCTTTGACAAACCTGACAAAAACAAGAAATGGGGAAAGGATTCCCTATTTAATAAATGGTGCTGGGAAAATTGGCTAGCCATAAGTAGAAAGCTGAAACTGGATCCTTTCCTTACTCCTTATACGAAAATTAATTCAAGATGGATTAGAGACTTAAATGTTAGACCTAACACCATAAAAACCCTAGAAGAAAACCTAGGTAATACCATTCAGGACATGGGCATGGGCAAGGACTTCATGTCTAACACTCCAAAAGCAATGACAACAAAAGCCAAAATTGACAAATGGGATTTAATTAAACTAAAGAGCTTCTGCACAGCAAAAGAAACTACCATCAGAGTGAACAGGCAACCTACAGAATGGGAGAAATTTTTTTGCAATCTACTCATCTGACAAAGGGCTAATATCCAGAACCTACAAAGAACTCAAACAAATTTACAAGATAAAAACAAACAACCCCATCGAAAAGTGGGCAAAGGATATGAACAGACATTTCTCAAAAGAAGACATTCATACAGCCAACAGACACATGAAAAAATGCTCATCATCACTGGCCATCAGAGAAATGCAAATCAAAACCACAATGAGATACCATCTCACACCAGTTAGAATGGCAATCATTAAAAAGTCAGGAAACAACAGGTGCTGGAGAGGATGTGGAGAAATAGGAACACTTTTACACTGTTGGTGGGATTGTAAACTAATTCAACCATTATGGAAAACAGTATGGCGATTCTTCAAGGATCTAGAACTAGAAGTATCATATGACCCAGCCATCCTATTACTGGGTATATACCCAAAGGATTATAAATCATGCTGCTATAAAGACACATGCACACTTATGTTTATTGTGGCACTATTCACAATAGCAAAGACTTGGAATCAACCCAAATGTCCATCAGTGACAGATTGGATTAAGAAAATGTGGCACATATACAGCATGAAATACTATGCAGCCATAAAAAAAGGATGAGTTTGTGTCCTTTGTAGGGACATGGAGGCAGCTGGAAACTATCATTCTCAACAAACTATCGCAAGAACAGAAAACCAAACACCATATGTTCTCACTCATAGGTGGGAACTGAACAATGAGATCACTTGGACTCGGGAAGGGGAACATCACACACCAGGGCCTATCACGGGGAGGGGGGAAGGGGGGAGGGATTGCATTGGGAGTTATGCCTGATGTAAATGATGAGTTGATGGGTGCTGACGAGTTGATGGGTGCAGCACGCCAACATGGCACAAGTATACATATGTAACAGACCTGCACGTTATCCACATGTACCCTAGAACTAAAGTATAATAATAATAAAAAAAAGAATCTGGACTGCTCCTCAGAGATATATTTGTCCCTCCCCTTACGAAATGCTCTATGGATTGCCCTACTTATACTCCACTGCTGACATCCCTTCGTTTGAAACAAAAGATCAGTTCCTCAAAAATTATATACTTTGTCTATCCTCTACCTTCTCTTCCCTTAAGACTAAAGGCCTCCTAGCACAGGCACCACCCCTGGAATTTCCAGCACATCAGCATCAGCCCGGAAACCACGTTCTCATCAAAGGGTGGAAGGAAGGGAAGCTCAAACCAGCCTGGGAAGGACCCTACCTAGTGCTCCTAACTGCTGAGACTGCAGTCCAGACAGCAGAAAGAGGATGGACTCATCACACTCAAGTCAAGAAGGCGCCGCCACCTCCAGAATCATGGACTGTCACTCTAGGGCCCACTCCCACCAAAGTAACACTAAAAGGAGACTATAGTCACTTGTTTGTTATCTTTTTTCT
This sequence comes from Macaca nemestrina, assembly GCF_043159975.1. Classification (NCBI taxonomy): domain Eukaryota; kingdom Metazoa; phylum Chordata; class Mammalia; order Primates; family Cercopithecidae; genus Macaca; species Macaca nemestrina. Next base: position 81,399,743 of record NC_092145.1, read on the forward strand.
TTTCAACAGAAGGTCATCTTGCCATCAATGTAACTCAGGCTAGTCATCCTTTAACCCTTCAGTTTGATGCCTGTTCAGCCATCCTGTGTGGAGATGAGCAAGCTTAAAGGAAGCTATCCCATGTTGATAAGTATCTATGTCCATACGGCAAAGAATCAAGCAAGTATAAGTATGGAGCCTTAAAAAGTCCCTGTGGTGACTGGGCAGATGTTTGGTAGACTACTAAGTACAAAGAGTGGACAGCCAATTCCTCAGCTTCAAATAGGTTATAGGGACTAAAACAAAAACTCCTATTAGTCCATGGTCCCACCCCACCAAATTGTAAGCCATTACACTGTAACCCCTTGTTGCTGATTATAAATAATCCCCAGACAATGGCCTAAGAGCCCTTTGTATTCGAACGGTATGGGTTAGGACCAGATGTTGAAGGACAGGACCCTATAGGAATCTTCTCCCTGAGGTTAGTTAAAACACTGGTTAACAATAATAAATGAGTTCAGACCCAAAGTCTGCAAGACACGTGGAACCCAACGCTCTCCCCAAGTATAGCAAGTCCAATATCCTCCTCCCATCTCCAAAATGACCCAATCAAGGTAACAGTTATGGAGGTAGAAAACTTAAGGCAAACTACAGCTCTAACAGGATATCAAGATGAAAATACCTTGTTGGAATGGATTAAATATTCCATCTGCACTTTAAACAAAAGTAATGTTATGCTTGTGTGCACAGTAGACCAGAGGCCCAGATTGTCCCCTTTCCACTTGGATGGTCTTCCAGCCAACCAGGCATGAGCTGCATGGTCTCTCTCTTCCAGACTGGGGTAACAAATAATGCCAAGATCTTTTTCTGCTGTTTCCTGAAGTTAAACACCCTGTGGGTCAGCCCCCGAGGGCCCTTCAGTGTCCATCTCCCAAAGCCAATTTTACTTCGTGTCTCTCATGACAGGGAGAGAACTTGGCATTCCTGGGAGCCTTAAAGGGATGCAGTGAGCTTAAGCCCTTCCAAGAGCTTACCCTTCAGTCTGCCCTTAGCCATCCTTGAGCAGATGTGTGGTGGTGTTGTAGTGGACCGATACTGGACACTCTGCCAAGTAACTGGAGTGGAATTTGTGCTCTAATTCAATTGGCCATCCCTTTCACCCTGGCATTTCATCAACCAGAAAGGGTAGGAACCAAACATCATCAAACAAGAGAGGTTCCCCATGGGTCCTTCAATTCTCGTGTTTATATAGATGCCATTGGGGTCCCAAGAGGAGTGCCAAATGAATTTAAGGCCCGAAACCAAGTAGTTGCCAGATTTGAATCTACGTTCTTCTGTTGGTTAACTGTAAATGAAAATGTGGATTGGATAAATTACATTTATTACAATCAGCAACAATTTATTAATTATACTAGAGATGCTATTAAAGGAATAGCTGAACAATTAGGACCCGCCAGTCAAATGGCCTGGGAAAATAGGACAGCATTAGATATGATACTAGCAAAAAAAGGTGGAGTTTGTGTCATTATCAGCACCCAATGCTGTACTTATATCTCTAATAACACTGCTCCCGGGCGGACCATAACTAAAGCATTACAAGTTCTTACTGTTTTATCAAATGAACTAGCCAAAAATTCTGGACTAAAAGATCCCTTCACAAATTTAATGGGAAATTGGTTTGGTAGATGGAAGGGACTTATGTCCTCAATCCTCATCTCTCTAGCCATTGGATTAGGGTTGCTTATTCTCATAGGATGCTGCGTCATACCCTGTGCCCAAGGATTAATACAAAGACTTATTGAAACAGCTCTCACTAAAACCTCTTACGATCCTCCTCCCTCTAATTCAAATAGGCTTTTCCTTCTAGAAGACCACGTAGAACAACGGAGCCAAATTATGCTGGAAAGATTTGAAAAGAAAGAGTTATAACAAAAAGGAAAGTGGAAAGTTGTGGGTTATGATGAGGTTTCTCTTCAAATAATCTGACCGATCTTTTATTCTTTAATTCATAGTAACATCCACCCCTTTTTCTCTATTTTCCTTTTTGCCTTTGTTAGATGCCCAGGCATGCATGCCTCAGGGCCAAGCGTTATCAGTACCAGCTCACATTCCTTTCCTTATTTGGAAAGAGGACTAACTCTCTAGCTCATTACAGGCATCCCTTCCCCTTCCTCATCACTTTCTTTTACGTGCCCACCCTATCTAAAAAAAAATAAAATAAAATAAAATAAATCAAATGTTTAGCCAACCGGGATTAGTTTAGATTGTACGACCCGACTCCGGCCAAGGGGGAAAGGGTACACAGGCAGGACTTGCGTCAGGATTAAAGGCTCTTGTGCCCCTTTGTTCAGGTGTGCTCTCATGGTAACTGGCCAAGGAGGCACCCTCTGCACAGAAGTAAAATTGCTTTGCTAAGAATCCTTTGTTTGAGTGTTCAATTTCCTTAGAATTTTGAGTCTTATTCCTAACATCTAAGTATATGCTACCAATCATAATTAAGGTTGTTATGTTAAGTTATTTGAAGCCACGGAGATAACCAAACTTCTTTGTCAATTGTGTTTCTAACGGGACAGTTTACTATTAACAGACAATAGTTTCCTGGTTTTAATCCTTTTCAAAAGATGGTTTATAAGAAGCTATGAGACTCTGACAGGCGCTCTCAAATACAATTTCTGATTGTATTTGAGACAATAAGTCTTCTGATAATTTTGGAGATTGTGATTTTGGAATAAAAGAAAATGTACAGGACTCATGAAGAGCTGAAATGCTCACAAATATCAAGCAAAACAAGAGTTAACTGAAAGGAGTAAACTCAAGAAACTGAAACAAATCTTTTTGACTTTTCCTTGGAATATTGCTAATCTTTGTTTTGTTTTCCAGAGTCAAGGAAACTTATTTTGAAGTATTTATGGCCATAAGGTATACTCCTATGAAGAAAATTTGGAACTTTTTTTTCTCTACCTGTTTTCTGTAAAATTTGGAAACTATTTGTGAGTATTCTTATGGCAATATAATTGTTTGCATCAATGCAATAAGAATTTAACTTTTTATTTTTATTTTTTGCAACATGACACAATGGGAAAAGGTCATTGTTTTACCAAGGCTTTGACTGGAAGGGTGTGCTTCTCTTTAAGGAGTCAATCTCAACTTGCAGCCAATAAAAGCCCAATGGGAGACTGGCCTCATACCCTCATCTACACAGTTCCTGTACAGGGTTTCTAACCTGTGGTCAGTAAATAATTCCACCTTATAGCAGGCTTAGGAGCTCCAAGTTTATCTTGGGACCTTAAGAGGAGAGAATCACCCAACTCACAGGTGTTTGAGGATACAATCCCATGGTTGGGCTCAGATTTAAAAGTTCTTTTCTGAGATTCCTTGTAGAACAGAATTCCATCAAAGCCAATCCAAAAGGCCTATGTAGAAATAATTATTCTTGCTTCACTTTATGCAAATAATCAGGCCTAGTATAAAACTAAAGTCTATTTCATAAACCACTCAGTCCTATGATGATTTGTTTTTTTAACAAAAACGAGGACTGGAGAGAGACAGAAATTATGTTCCAAAACTTATACATTCATCATTAAATTCTAAACTCACTAGTTGTATTTAAGTTTTCACGTACATTTTAGTCTAACCCTGCTTGCTCCTGTGAACCAACCAGCAATCCCTGGCTGCATCTCAGAAACAACAAGAGGGATAAGTAATGTAGAAATCTGGATCAATATTCTAGTTCTGAGCAATTATCCTGCAAATCCTGCCAGGTGATGGAATAATTGGGGAATAAATAGGTTGCTGATCACCTGGAGATTCCCTTTTGGGGAAGCCAGACCAAGGGAGCTAACCAAAGCCAAGCACCATGCACACAAATTCTAGCATGCATAACTATAACCACCAGTTAGCTGGGTGTGTCATAAGACCTCCTTTGCTCTCCCTTTTTGGAGGAGGATGCAGTTCCACAGTTGCACCTTAGCATTTGGCTTATAATAAGGAGCTCATTCAACACCTCCCCAACAAAAGATACATTTTTGTCCTAGACTCAATTCCAAGCTTCAGGTCAAAGCTTAGGGAAAGAAAACTGGATCTAAGGGATGCAGAAGCAAATGATAACAGAAGTTAAAAGGCACAGCACAGGTGAGCGTGGCTGATTCCTGCCAATTAAGCCAAGCCCAAGCTTCCTGTTTCATGGATAAAGGCCACATTGATATCTATGGAATAAATGAGGTATAGGGAACTCCAAGGCTACTGACAGCAGGGGAGATCAGGTGTATGTGAGTAAGAGTAGATGATTCCATCCCCCTAGGCCCCCCTGCTTCATGGGTGCAAGCCACTTTGGTACCCATGGCAGCACTTGCCAAGGTCACTTGGGACTCGGGGATGCAAGGATGTAAGAGTAAAAGAGGATGCTCCTCCGTCTCTCCCTCACATACCCTGGGTATCTGATAGGAAGATAAGGAAACCAGGGATGCCTTCTCCCCTCTTTCTAGATGGGTAGTCATTCATTTTTAGTCTGTACTCATTTTGAATGCATCCTGAACCCTTGGGACTACTTTTTAAAAAGCTCTTTTTCCTTTTTCCTCCTTGGTCCTCTCTTCACTGATAGGTAATTGTGTCTCTGTACTATGGGACATTCCCCTCAGATGCAGCCTCCAAAGTGGAAAGAGTTAATTTCCCTAACCTTCAACTAGTTGGCCTAGGATTGAGCTTAGGGGAAGGAAGCTCAGAAGCCCAACATACCCACAAAAGGGTAAAGTATTTTTTTTTTTTTTTTTGCTGTTTTTTTGGTTTTTTGTTTTGTTTTTTTTTTAAACCAGTCGGGCTTTTGGCCTCCTTCCCCCTGTGTAAACTGGTAAAAGGTCTTAGAATTTTTTAGCTATCCTTACCCATCCCCTTGTTTCATTTTGATACATGTTTTCTAATAACCCGGTTTCTCTGTTCTTGCCTTCAGGCCATCAGACTCCAAACGGTTATGCATCCAAAACCTCTGACTATTGCCCCTTCTGCTGGAAACCCTTTAATAGGCCTCTGAGGAAGCTCTGACTGTCATTTCCTGGAAACAGTTCCTCCTGACAGCAGGAAGCAGTTTAGATGGGTCTTCATCCCTATCCTTAATCTAAGGACAGTTAGATGTACTTTTTTTAGAGGGAGGAATAAGACAGCCAGGTGGGAGAGGGATCCCTGGAAAGACTCCAACCTGCCTGAACGCTGAGATGGAGCCTCAGGTAGTTTGCACCCTTTGCAGCAAGGAAGAGCCTGGCCCCTCCTCTTCCTGTGTGAAAACTAGGATTCAAAAGGCCGAGTAGGAAGCTGTGTGCGGGACTCTGACCTAGCAAGTGTCTCTGTTTCTCCCTTTTCTTCCTTTTCACCCAATAATACCCTGCTTTACTCCCCTTCAAACTGTCTGCAAGCCTAAATTTTCATGGCCGGAGATGCACAAGGACTCCATCTTTAGCTGAACTAAGGAAAAGTCCGGCAACAGTTGCAGCTCGGCATTTGCCTTATTTGAACATGGTTCAAACAGTTGGCTATGTATGATTGGCTAAAACTCAATGACTGGCACAAGTGTAGGCTACAGTCAGTTTACACCTCTACTTTTTACAGTTCATTATGTACAGAGAAACGTTTAAGCCAAACTTAAAATAAGTAAGGGGTCAGCTTTAGACTAAACTTGATTTCCCAATTTGTAGCACTTTTATTTAGAACTATACTCATCCCACCTCCCTGCCCCCACCCCATCTCTGTGGCATGGTAGCAATGAAAAGTAGAAAGCCTTCTGGCCAACAGAGAAGACTGCTGTCCTTTGGGGCTCTATTAAAAACTCATACTCAAAGCATAGTCAATATTATATCTGAATAGGAGCTCTTTGGAAAATATCTTTTCCCAGGGCATTGTCACTATTTGGTCTGACTCACACTTACTCTCACCAGAAAAGATGTTTTATATACAAGGTACTATCAAAAACAATAGCAATCAGCTGGCAACATCACTGATCCATAGAGCTGTCATTTCAGTTGAGGCTGTAAACCAAAAGTAAAATTCTAAGCCCCCTAACTGACTGAGTGGACCCTCTTCTTGGCCAAGGGGACCCAAAGAAACCTGAAAATATAGTTCAGACCATAAAAGGAAGGAGGGTGTTGGACATGCATCATTATACTTTCCTCTCTTTGGAGTTCAAGCACAACTCATCAGCATTAACATCAAAATAGAGATAGAGCAGACTCTTTGTAACAGTAAGATGACAAATTTAAAACTGACTCTAGTATAGCATCACATGATGATAGCAAGCCCTAAAGGAAATCAAAGTAGTTTACCCCAAAATATATTACTTTGACATATTTTAAATGGCTCTGCAAAACTATCTCTTATGCAGGAAATTTTGCATTCTGTACAGAATCTCCTTCCCTTACTAGGTCTTTCCAGATAATCTGGCACCTTTTAAGCTCTATGAAATACAACTGTTCTTTCTGAAGGTGGCTACCTGGAGGCTTCATCTATATGACAAGAACTTCAGCTTCCACAATTCCCTCTTACCTTAATTCAACCTGATTTCAACTCTTCAGGCAGGGATTCGCCCTTTAAACCAATTGTCAAATAGGAAACCTTTAAATCCACCTACAGTCTGGAAGTTCTCTCTTGGACATGTCTTACCTTCCAGGCCAAACCAATGTAAACCTTACATGAATTAGTTTGTGCTTTTGCCTGTAACTTCTGTCTTCCTAAAATGTATAAAATGAAGCTACAATTCAACTACCTTGGGCATGTGTTCTAAGGATCTCCTGAGGATGTGTCACAGGTTATGATGCTTAACCTTGGCAAAATAGACCTCTAAATTAATTGAGACCTGTCTCAGATACGTTTTTATTTACAAGGCAAAGAATAGTTTGGAGGAAAGTTTTCACGAAAGACCTAAAGAGTTAAACTACCATAGAGAACTTCAAAAAGCTCCGACATAATCTTGAAGATTTGAAAACCTGCACGCATGCACAGAGATGAGTGTATGCCTACAAAAAAACCTGTAAAAGGAGAGGGCTCAAGTAATTTATCTTGATTGACCTTGAAGCCCTGCATAAATAGGAAGTGAAAGCTCAGAATAACATGTAAACTGCCTGAAATTTGAAGACATCCCTTCAAATAAAGATAACTTTGGTAAAGAGTGGGAAATATATCATCCCAAGGAAATTCTTATTGACTAATTATTAGTCAATAACTAATATTAGACTAATTGACCACTAAATTACACTAAAATAGGGATGATACCTATAAATCCATTGTTTAAACTAGTTATTTAAAAATAACTAACAAGGAACTCAGTGGCTATGCTCTGCAGAAATACAGGATCCACAGAATTAGTTCAGGAAAATCACTAAACAAATAAGTAGCATCAAGAAAACAACAAGAATAAAAATAAAACAACAACAATAAATCCTCTGGTAGAATGGATCCAATACCAAAGTTGTTAAAATATATGATCTCAATGTCCAGTTTTCAACAAAAAATTATGAGACATGCATATAAAAGAAAAGTATGTCACATATACAGTAAAATATTCAGTCAACAGCAAACATTCCTAATGGAATCCAGATATTGAACATAGTCAAATATTTAAAATCAGCCATATAAATATGTTCAAAAAACTGAAGAAAATTATGTTTAAATAATTAAAAGAAAATAAGATGAATATGTCTTACAAAATATAAAATATTAAAATAAATATATAGATACTACTTTAAATTAATCGAAAATATTCTAGAATTAGAAATTTTTGCAACTGAAATTTAAAATTCCATTTTTTCTTCCAATATTACTGACTGGAAACATTTCCAGCATATCTCATCCACTTATAAGAACCAAAAGAATGTGTAGACAATTACACTTTGAATATATTATCCAAAAGGGAATGTGGGAGTTCAACATATAAGTAAAAGGAAAGCCCAAATTTTGGATGAAGAAGGAAAATGGGCAGCACCTGTGGCTAGGACTGGCTGAAAACTATGAGTAAATTTAAGATATGGAGAAGGTAACTGAGTTATTTTCTGTAGTTCACTTTCCCACTTGGGAATTGTACAATTCAGGCCACAGGAGAGTACACTGACCCTTATAATTTCTAAACCAGCTTAGAGAGTGGCCAGGAGATTGTGAGAATAAACTGCTCCATGTAGTGTTCCACACACTTCTTCAGACCAAGGCCAACTACTGAAAGATGTCATTCTTGACCCCAGCTCGTAACAAGCTGTTCATGGTCCAGGAATCTAGTGATGGCACTAGTCTTTGGCATTTGAGACTTGGGCTTGGGATTAGAGAATTAGGGCTTGAGTAGTGAAGGGGATAGATTCCACAATCAGAACTGAGAAATAAATATAGTGTGAACTCCAGACACTGGCAAAGGAACTGGGTTTCCCCCCTTGGGACCTGAGCAGGAAGACAGTTGCCAGAGAGGCTTGGTATTAAGCCGGGCAGTGTCTCTGTTGGCCTGGGTCTGTGTTACAGACTAAATGCAGTTGGCCATGAGTATCCCAATTGGCTGTCACAGTTGAGTTGGGTAAGAGAACCCTGTGAGGATTAGAGCATGAGAGAGAAGCAAATACCACTCTCATCAGCCAAAGCTGTGGTTGATGTGTATATTTATGAGGTACATGAGATATTTTGGTACAGGAATACAATGTGTAATAATCACATCATGTAAAGTTGAGCATCTAAAACCTCAAATATTTATCCTGTGTTACAAACAAACCAATTATACTATTTTAGTTATTTTAAAAAGGACAATTAAATTATTGCTGACTAAAATCATCCTGTTGTGCTATAAAATACTATGTCTTATTTATTCTTTCTTACTATTTTATTTTGTGGCCATTAACTATTACCACCTATCCCTGCCCTCCCACCACCCTTCCCAGCCTCTGGTAACCATACCTTTATTTTCTATCTCCATGAGTTAAATTTATTTGATTATTAGCTCCTACAGATAGGTGAAAACATATATTTGTCTTTCTGTTCCTGGTTAATTTTACTTAGCATAATGCATCCCAGTACTGTCCATGTTGTTGCAAATGATGGGACATCATTCTTTTTTTTTTTTTTTTTTTTCCTCACAACAGCTCTGGATCACATTTATTTTAGGCACATTTTAAAGATGAGGAGATTGACATGTGAGAGGTTGCATAATTCACACAGTAAGTTACACTGCCAAATTCACACAGTAAGTTGCACTGCCGGTAGTTGGACACAGGTATCATTTGTCCACCAAGCAAGTTCAGTTCATGCTCTGCCTACTGAGCCTCTCATTGTTCCATCCCATGGGAAAGAGTAACAATGGCCACCGCTCCTGACATCATGAGGATTTATCCAGGCTACTCTGCAGGAAGACAGCCAGTCTCTTAAATGGCTGTTGGTTCTGGGCACTCATCCAGAGTGCCACAGATACCTCTTTATGCATGAAGGAAGTACACGGTAAGCCTCTTTATTACTAGAGGAGAGTGGATGCAGACGTTGCCAGTTTTCCATTCACCCATTTGTTCTGCTCCTTATTTCTTCTGTTTACTTTTAACCATTTTCCTACTTACATTAGCATCTTGTATGTTGCTGTAACTCTTCCAGCAACATACACCTTAAGGCTAAAGAGAAAATTGAAATCATGTACTTCCGTAACAATGTCTGATAGGACTTGGCCAGTAAGAAATGACAATAAAGAAAACACCACTACTCTCACCAGGAAGGAAATTGTATCTATTAAAAAAAACTCAGTTTTAAAGTTATCTGAATTTTATCAATCCCTGATCTTGCTTGTCTCATCAGCTCAATTTGGAGCCTTTTGATAAGTACATAGGCAGTTGATAAGGTTAATCCCTATACAAGAAGGGATTAAAAAAAACAAAGCCCCATAATTTACATGGAAAATTAATATTGCTGGCTCTCATTAACTCTAGCATTCAGTACTATCATCTATAAAAGAAATCCAATTCAGTAAGTATTAAGAGATTACCATGGGAAACAAACACAGGATTGTAGACATAATGGGATTATACGTAAGAAATGTTTATTATTTACACAATAAATGAGATATTCCAGAGTATGAAAGGCCTACAGTTAGAGCAGATACCCACATAAGTAATGGTAACTCTGGCTTGACTGTAAGTGAGCCGCAGGAGAAACCCACAGGTGTTAGACATCCAGGAATTAGAGTACTTGCCACCGTCACCCTGATTACCAAGGTCATTAGGATGTGATTATAGTACGTATGGAAGGGCTCTGTAAAGAACTATAAAATTAAGGGATTTTTAAATCACCATTTTTATTACCCAGCACAGCAACTAAGAGTGTGCCCTCTGTACTCAACCTGCCCAGGCTGGTTTCCCTACTTTACAACTTACTCACTATGGAACCTCAGGTAAATTGCTTAAACTCAAAGCTTAAGTTTCTCAGCTATAAAAAGGGGGTAATAGGATCAACCTCATATAGATGTGTGATAATTTAATAAGTCAATATATGTAAAGGGATTTGCACATTAACCAGCACAAGACTGTAAAAGTATTATTGGTGGTTAATATTATTAGTAATCCATGCTTACCAGCCTCATCAGCTCAGAGGCAATGCAAAATATAAAGATTACCACCACTTGGCCCTTTGTAAGACTTTCTATAAAAGGCTTAAAATCACTTTATCCAAGTGAATAATTTCTCCACCAATATTCTTTGAGCAGCTGGGACATCATTCTTTTTATGACTTAATAGTGCTCCATTTTGTATAAGTGTGATATTTTCTTTATCCATTCACCTGTTGACAGACACTTAAGTTGTTTTCAAACCTTGGCTATTGTGAATAATGCTGCAATAAACATGAGAGTGCAGATATCTCTTTGAAATGTTGATTTTATTATTTCAGGATATATACTTAGGAGTGGGAGTTCTAGATTATATCCTAGTTTTATTTTTAGTACTTGAGGAATGTCCAAACTGTTTTTCATAGTGGTTATGCTAACGTACATTCCTAGCAACAGGTAAATAAGGTAGTGTATACAGGTTTCCTTTTCTCCACATCCTCACTAGCATTTGTTATTCCCTGTCTTTTGGATAAAAGCCATTTTAACTGGGGTGAGATGAGATCTCATTGTAGTTTTGATTTACATTTCTCTGATGATCAATGAAGTTGAACACCTTCTTATATGCCTGTTTTTCATTTGTTTGTCTTTCTTCAAGAAATGTCTATGCAAATATTTTGCCCATTTTTAATCAGATGATTTTCCTATAGAGTTGTTGAGCTCTTTCTATATTCTGCTTATTAATCCCTTGTCAGATGGGTAGTTTGCAAATATTTTCTCCCATTCTGTGGATTGCCCCTTCACTTTGTTGATTTTTTCCTTTGCTGTGTCCATTTAACTTGATATAATTTAACTTGATGTCCATTTAACTTGATGTAATTCCATTTGTCTATTTTTGCTTTGGTTGCCTGTGCTTATAGAGTATTACTCAATAAATTGTCACCCAGATCAATGTCCTGGAGAGTTTCCCCAAAGTTTTCTTGTAGTTGTTTCAAAGTTGGAAGTTTTATATTTGATTTTTGTATATAGCGAAACACAGGAGACTAGTTTTATTATTCCACGTATAAATATCTAGTTTTCCCAGCACCACTTATTGAGGAAACTGTTCTTTCCCCAATGTGTGTTCGTGGAATCTTTGTCAAAAATGTGTTCACTGTAGATGTATGGATTGACTTCTGGATTCTCTATTTTGGTGCACTGGTTTGTGTGTTTCTTTTTATGCCAGTACTGTATTAGTCCATTTTCATGCTGATAAAGACATACCTGAGACTGGGCAATTTACAAAAATAAAGAGGTTTAATGGACTCATAGTTCCACGTGACTAGGTAGGCCTCACAATCATCATGGAAAGTGGAAGTCATGTCTCACATGGCAGCAGACAAGAGAAGAGAATTTGTACAGAGAAACTTCCCTTTATAAAACCATGACATCTCATGAGACTTATTCACTATCACAAGAATAGCTTGGGAAAGATTCACCCCCATGATTCAATTGGGATCTCTCCCAAACATTTGGAAATTGTGGAAGCTACAATTTGTGATGAGATTTGTTTGGGGATACAGCCAAATCATATCACTCTGCCCATGGCCTTTCCAAAATCTCATGTCCTCAAAATTCAAAACAAATCATGCCTTCCCAGCAGTCCCCCAAAGTCTTAACTCATTTTAGCATTAACTCAAAAGTCCACAGCCCAAAGTCTCATCTGAGATAAGGCAAGTCCCTTCTGCCTATGTGCCAATAAAATCAAAAGAAAGTTAGTTACTTCCTAGATACAATGAGGGTAGAGGCATTGGATAAATACACCCATTCCAAATGGAAATTCCAATGAGAAATTGGCCGAAACAAAGGGCCTAATGGCCCCATGCAAGTCCAAAATCCAGTGGGGCAGTCAAATCTTAAAGCTCCAAAGTGATCTCCTTTGACTCCATCTCTCACATCCAGATGCAAGAGGTGGGTTCCCATGGTCTTAGGCAGTCCTGCCTCTGTGGCTTTGCAGGGTACAACCTCCCTCCCAGTGGCTTTCACAGGCTGATGTTGAGTGTCTGTGGCTTTTCAGGGCACACAGTGCAAGCTGTTGGTGGATCTACCATTCTGGGGTATGGAGAATGGTGGCCCTCTTATCACAGATCCACTTAGCAATGCCCCTGTGGGGACTCTGTGTGGGAGTGCCCATACCACATTTCCCTTCTGCACTGCCCTAGCAGAGGTTCTACATGAGCACTCCACCCCTACAGCAAACTTCTACCTGAACATCCAGGCATTTCCATAATCCTCTGAAATCTAGGCAGAGGTTTCCAAACTTCAGTTGTTGACTTCTGTGCACCCATGAGTCTCAACACTATGTGAAAGTTGAAGGCTTGGGACTTGCACCTTCTGAATCCATGGCCTGAGATGTAGGTTGGCCCCTTTTAGTCATGACTGGAGCAGCTGGGGTGCAGGACACAAAGGCCCTAGGGTTCAAACAGCAGAGCAACTCTTGGTCTGGCCAACAAAACCATTTTTTTTCTTGTAGGCCTCCAGGTCTGTAATGGGAGGGGATGCTGCAAAGGTCTCTGGCATGAGCTGGAGACATTTTCCCCATTGTCTTGGTGATTAGCATTTGGCTTCTCATTATTTATGCAAATTTCTACAGCTGGCTTGAATTTCGCCTCAGAAAATGGGATTTTCTTTTCTATCACATTGTCAGGCTGCAAATTTTCCGAACTATTATGCTCTGTTTCCCTTTTAAAACTGAATGCCTTTAATAGTACCCAGGTCACCTCTTCATTGCTTTGCTGCTTAGAAATTTATTCTGCCAGATACCCTAAATCATCTCTCTCAAGTTCAAAGTTTCACAAATCTCTAGGACAGAAGGAAAATGCTGCCAGTCTCTTTGTTAAAACATAATAACAGTCACCTTTGCTTCAGTTCCCACAAGTTTCTCATCTCCATCTGAGAACACCTTAGCCTGGATTTCATTGTCCATATCATTATCAGCATTTTGGTCAAAGCCATTGACAAGTCTCTAGGGAGTTCCAAACTTTTCCACATTTTCTTTTCTTCTTCTGAGCCCTCCAAATTGTTCTAGCCTCTCCGTTACCCAGTATCAAAGTCGCTTCCACATTTTCAGGTATCTTTTCAGCAGTGCCTCACTCCTGGTATGAATTTACTGTATTAGTCCATTTTCACACTGCTGACACAGACATACCTAAGACTGGGCAATTTACAAAGAAAGAGGTTTAATGGACTCATAGTTTCACATGGCTGGGTAGGCCTCACAATCATGGCACAAGGTGAAAGGCATGTCTCACATGGCAGGAAACAAGAGGAGAGAACTTGTGCAGGGAAACTTTCCTTTATAAAACCATCACATCTCATGAGACTTATTCACTATCATGAGAATAGCAGGGGAAAGAACCATACCCCATGATTCAATGACCTCCCACCGGGTCCCTCCCAAACATGTGGGAATTGTGGGAGTTACAATTCAAGATGCAATTTTCATGGGACACAGCCAAACCATATCAAGTACCATGCCATTATGATTACTAAACTGCTTTAGTATAATCTGAAGTAAGATAATGCAATTCCTCAAGTTTCATACTTTTTGCTTAGTATAGCTTTGGCTATTCTGGGTCTTTGTGGTTTGATATGAATTTTAGGATTGCTTTGTCTATTTTTGTGAAAAATGTCATAAGTATTTTGACAGGTATTGCATTAAGTCTGTAGATTTAATGCTTTGGGTTGTATGAACATTTTAAAATATTGATTTTTCCATTCCATGAGCATAAAATATCTTTCCACTTTTTAGTGTCCTCTTCGATTTCTTTCATCTGTGCTTTATAGATTTTGTTCCAGAGATCTCTTACTTCTTTGGGTAAGTTGATTCCTGTATACTTTATTTTTTTGTAACTATTGCTAATGGGATTGCTTTCTTGATTTCTTTTTCAGATTTTTTAATGTTGGTATATACAAGTGCTACTGATTTTTGTATTATTTTGCATCTTGCAACTTTACTGAACGTGTTCATTCATTCTAAGAGTTTCTTGGTGGAGTATTTAGATTTCTTTGAATATAAGGTTGCATCATCTACAAACAAAGATAATTTGACTTCTTCCTTTTCAATTTGGATTTCAGTTTTTCTGCATTCATTATGATACTAACTATGGATTTGTGCATGTGGCTTTTATTATGTTGAGGTATGTTCCTTCTATGCCCAATTTTTCAGAGTTTTTATCAAGAAGGGATATTGAATTTTATTAAATGCTTTCTCGACATCTATTGAAATAATCACAGGATTTTTGTCCTTCATTCTGTTTATATAATGTATCACATTTATTGATTCACATATGTGGAAAAATCCTTGCATTCCTGGAATAAATCCCATTTGGTAATGATGAATGAACTTTTTAAAGTGTTGTTGAATTTGGTTTGCTAATATTTTATTGAGGATTTTTGCATCAATATTTATCAGAAATATTGGCTGGCCTGTAGTTTTGTTTCCTGGATGTGTTATTGTCTGGCCTTGGTATCAGGGTAATACTTGCCTTAGAGAATGAGTTTGAAAGTATTCCTCCCTTCTCTATTTCTCAGAATAGTTTGAGTAAGATTGGTATTAGTTCTTTAAATGTTTGGTAGAATTCAGCAGTTAAGTCATCAGGTCCCAAGCTCTTCTTTGCAGGTGGGCTTTACACAACATGCTAAATCTAGTTGCACATTTTTTGTCTGTTCAGGTTTTAGATTTCTCTATTGTTCAATCTTGATAAGTTGCATGTGTGTAGGAATTTGTACATTTCTTCTAGATTTTTCAACTTATTGGTATATATTTGCACATCATAGTCATTAAAGATCCTCTGAATTTCTACAGTATCAGATATAATGTCTCCATTTTTATCTCTGATTTTATTTATTTGAATCTTATCTCTTCTTAGTCTCATTAAAGTTTTGTCTTTTTTTAAAATTTTTAGAAAGCCAACATTTTGTTCCATTGATTTTTTGTATTTTTAATTTCAAATATATTTATTTCTGCTCTAATATTTATTATTTCTTTTCTTCTACTAATGATGGGTTTGGTTTGTGCTTGCTTCTCTAGTTCTTTAAGATGCATCATCACGTTTTTTATTTGAAGTTTCTCTTCTTTTTGATGTAGGCATGTATTGATATACATTTTCCTCTTCATCCTGTTTTGGCTGTATTTCATAGGTTTTGGTATGTTGTGTTTCCATTATCATTTGTGTCAAGAAAATTTTCAAGTTTATTCTTAATTTTTTCGTTGACCCACGGGTCATTCAGAAGCATATTGTTTCATTTCCACGTGTTTGTACAGTTTCCAAAATTTCTCCTGTTATTGATTTCTAGTTTTCATTGTGGTCAGAGAAGATGTTTGATATTATTTCGAATTTTTCAATGTTCTAAGTCTCATTTTGTAACCTAATATATGATCTGTCTTTCAGAATAATCCACATGCTGTGGAAAAAAATGTGTATTCTGCAGCCATTGAATGAAACTTTCTGCAAATATCTATCAGATCACTTTGGTCTAAAGTGCATATTGTTTGATGTTTCTTTGATGACTTTCATCTGAAATATCTGTTCGATGCTGAAATTGGTTGTTAAACTCTTTGGCTATTATTGTATTAGAGTCTATCTTCTCTTTATCTCTAATATTTGCTTCATATATCTGGTTGCTCGAGTGTTGGGTGCATATATATTTAAAATTGTTATGTCCTCTTGCTAAATTGATGCATTTATCATTATGTGGTGACTACTTTGTCTCTTCTTACAGTTTCTGTCTTAATTTTTTTTTCTCTCATGTAACTACTCCTCCCCTTTTTTGTTTTCCATTGACATAGGAGATCATTTTCTATCCCTTTATTTTCAGTCTATGTGTGTCTTTATAGGTATAGGGTGTTTTTGTTGACAATAGATCACTGGGTCTTGCTTTTTTATCCAATCAGCTACCCTTTGTCTTTTGCTTTAAAAATTTAGTCCATTTATAGTCAATGTTATTACTGGTAAGTAAAGACTTACTCCTACTATTTTGCTATTTGTTTTCTGGTTGATTTTTGGTCTTCTCTTCCTTCTTTTCTTCCTTTCTTTCTTTATTAAAAGTAATTTCTTCTAGTAATATGACTTAATTTTTTGTGTTTTAATTTTATTTTATATATGATATTACCATGAGGCTTGCAAATATTATTTTGTTTTCCATTATTTTAAGCTGATAATAACATGTTGGTATAAGGAAACCAACAAACAAGCAAAACGAAAACATAAACATTTTACCTTTTTATTTCATTTCCTAGCTTTTTTATTTTTTATATGTTATTGTACTGTCTATGTTGTGAAAAGTTGTATTTATTATTTTTATTCATTTATCATTTAGTCTTTCTACTTAAGAGTTGTTTAGACACCACAGTTATGGTGTTATAATATTATTTGTGTTTCTGTGCACTCGCTATTATCTGTGAGTTTTGTACAATCAGATTATTTCTTACTGTTTATTCATGTCCTTTTTTTCTCATTGAAGTACTTCTTTTAGCATTTTTTATAGAATGGGTCTGGTGTTGATAAAATTCCTCAGCTTTTGTTTGTCTGGAGAAGTCCTTATTTCTCTTTCATGTTTGAAGGATATTTTTGCTAACTATACTCTTCTAGGGTAAGAGGGTGTTTTTTTGTTTTGTTTTGCTTTGTTTTTGGCACTTCAAATATACCATGCCATTTTCTCCTTGCCTGTAAAGTTTCCATTGAAAAGTCTGCTATCAAATGTATTGGAGCTCCATTGTATGTTATTGGCTTGTTTTCTTTTGCTGCTTTTGGTATCCTTTCTTTATCCTTGACTTTTGGGAGTTTGATTATTAAATGCCTTGAGGTAGTCTTCTTTGGCTTAAATCTGCTTGGTGTTCTATAACCTTCCTGAACTTGGATATTGATACCTTTCCCTAGCCTTTAAAGTTCTCTAATATTATTACTTGGAATACGCCTTCTATCCCTATCTCTTTCTCTATCTCCTTTTTAAGGCAAGTAACTCTTAGATTTGCTATCCTGAGGCTATTTTCTAGATTCTATAGGCATGGTTCATTTTTAAAATTCCCTTTTCTTTTGTCTCCTCTGGCTGTGTATTTTCCAATAGCCTTCTTCAGGCTCATTAGCTCTTTCTTCTCCTTCATCCATTGAGCTATTAAAGGACTCTAATGCATTCTTCAGTGTAGCAATTGCATTTTCACTCCCAGATTTTCTGTCTAATTCTTATTAATTATTTTGATCGCTTTGTTAAATTTATCTGATAGAATTCTGAATTTCTTCTCTGTGTTATCTTAAATTTCTTTGAGCTTCCTCAACACAACTATTTCATATTCTCTGTCTAAAAGGTCACATATCGCTGTTTCTCTAGAATTGGTCCCTGGTACTGTATTTATTTCATTTGGTGCTGCCATGTTTTTCTCAATGGTCTTGATACTTGTAGACATTTGTCTGCACAGGTCATTGAAGAGTTAGGTGTTTATTTTAGTGTTCACACTCTGAGCTTTTTTGTGCCTGTCCTTTTGTTGAAGGCCTTCCAGATATCTGAAAAAAAACTTAAATGTTATGATCTAAGCTGTATCTGCATTAGGGTGCACCCTAAGTTCAGTGACACTGTGGGTCTTGATGACCAGTGGTACCATCTTGATGGTCTTAGACAAGGTCTAGGAGAATTCTCTGGATTACCAAACAAAGACTTATGTTATCTTCCCTTAATTTCCCCAAACAAATGGAATCTCTGTCTCTCTGTCCTGTGGCCACAACTACTAGGATTATGCTGGGTCAGACTTGATGCCAGCACACCACTGGGTCTCACTCAAGGCCTGTTTTAACTATTCCCCATGTTCACTCAAAGCCCTGTGGCTCTGCAATCAGCAGGTTATAAAGCCAGCCAGACTTGTGTCTTTTCCTTCAAGGTGTCCTCTTTAGGCTAGTCCCTGAGTTGGCCCAGCAGTGTCATTTAGGAGTCAGCGACCAGAGTCAAAATGTTTAGAAGGCTCTCTGGCTTACTGTGGCTGAGCTGGGACTCAATCCACAAAGTACAGTCCTTCTCACTCTTTCTTTCTTTTTCTAGAGTCAGTGGAGCCTCACTCTGTGGCCACCACTACAGGCCCACAGGGATTACTGCCAGACTATTGCTAATGTTCCCTTAAGTCCTAAGGGCACTTCAGTCAGTGTGTGGTGAATGCTGCCTGGCCTAGAACTCACTCTTCAAAGCACTGGGCTCCCCTCTGATCCAGGGCAGGTTCAAAAATGCCATCCAAGATCCAAGGACTGGCATTGTGGACCCCAAGATGCTGTTTGGTGCTCTATACCCGGTGGCCAAGTTGGTACATAAGTTGCAAGACAAAGACTCTCACTTTTCCCTCTACTTTTCTCGAACAGAGGGGCCCTCTTCCCATCACCATCACAGGTGGGAATGTGCTGAATTTTACTTAATACCAACAAGTTTAAGGGTCTTACCCAAGTCCCATGAGTTACCCTTTGCATATCACTGCTGGTTATTCAAGGCCCAAGGGCTCTTTAGTTAGCCAGTGATTAGTCCTGCCAGAATTTGGTCCTTCCTTTTAAGGCAACACGTTTTCTTCTGGCCTACAGTGTGTCTAGAAATGCTATCCAGGAGCTAGGACTTTGTATGGGGTTCTCATGACTCTGACTCTTGCCCTACCCTGTTGTGGCTGAGCTGGTATCTTATATACAAGGCAAAATCTTCCCCACTCATTCTTCTTCTCCCATCAAGCAGAATGAAGGGTTCTCTTTTGGAGTCATGAGTTTTGCATGCTAGGTTTAGAAGAGATGTAGCATCAGCATTCCCTAGCTGTCTTGGCTGGTGTCTCAGTAGGCTGCATTCCCCTCAAGTTTCCTGGCTCTGCGCTCAGTTCAACCCTAGTACACACCTAGGATTTATATTCCTTGTGGCCTAGACTGCTTTTTACATTTATTTAGGGACCCAGAGTACTTTACCCTGCAGTGGTGAGGCTTGTGGAAACTCAAGCTCCAACCACTAGAGATGTTTTAAATGCTCTCTTCATTGAGCAGGTGTCAGCTGAATTAGTTCTGTTTTTGCTTTCTGCTATAACAGAGCAGCACCGAGTTCAACGCAATGTCTAAGAATTGCTGCACTCTCCCTCCTCCAACAGCTCAGATTCTTTGTGCCACATCACCACTGCTGGAGGATGGGAGAGGGGTGGTGTTGGTGATGCAGGTCTGCTTTTTCTACGTCTTCAGAGCCTCTTTCAGCAATATAAAGTTAAATCCAGTTACTGCAAGTATCTAATTTTTTTGCTCTTATGAAGGTCTTGTTTTGTGTAGATAGTTGTTGAATTCATGTCTTTGCATTGGGGGACAATTAGGGGAGCCTTCTACTCTGCTATCTTACTCTGCCTCCTCAGATGATATGTTTTTTTATGTAGAAAACAAAGATTTTAAAAAGAAAAACCTGTTAGAACTAGTAGGGCAATTCAATAAACAGGCAGGCTACAATATCAACAAAAAAATTCAATTACATTTCTATACACTAGCAACGAAAGATTCTGAAAGAAAATTTTTAAAAATATATTTTATTCACAATAACATCAAGTAGAATAAAATAGTTAGAAGTTAACTTAACCAGGAAGGCAAAAGAAATGTACAATGGAAACTATAAAACATTGTCAAAAGAAATGTAAAAAGACTTAAACAAATGAAAAGATATTGTATATTCATGCATTGTAAGACTTAATATTAAGATGACAGTACTAGTCAAAGTAGTCTACAAACTTAATGCAATCCTATCAAAAATTCCAATAATGTTTTTTTCATAAATAGAAAAGAATTAAAATTTATATGGAACCACAAAAGACCACAAAATATTTTGGCTGCATATAACCGAAGCAATTTTGAGCAAGAATAAAGCTGGAAGCATCATACCTCTGGATTTTAATATATGTTATAAAGGTACAATAATCCAAACAGTATAATGCTAATGTAAAAATAAAAACACAGATGAATGGAACAAACTAGAGAACCCAGAAATAAACCCACAAAAACATGATCAACTGATGCCAAGAATACACAATGGAGAAATGATAGTCTCTTCAATAAAAGATGTTGAAACAACTGGATATCCATATGCAAAAGAATGAACTTGGACCATTATCCCACACCACACACAAAAATAAATTCTAAAGTAATAAAAAACTTAAATGTAAGGCTTGGAACTGTAAAACTCCTAGAAACAAGATAGAGAAAAATCTTCTGGGCATTGGTCTTGGCAATGATGTCTTGAATAATGCATCAAAAGCACACACAACAAAAACAAAAATAGACAAGTAGGAATATGTCAGTCTAAAAAACTTCTGCAAAACAAGCAACCAACAAAATGAAAAGGCAATCTGCAAATGAGAAAAGTTATTTGTAAACAATATATTATCTGATAAAGAGTTAATATCCAAAATAAAAGAGAAACTTCCAAGTCAAGCACACATACACACAAAAATATTCTATTAAAAAGTGGGCAAAGGAAATGAAGATACATTGCTCCAAATAAGATATACCAATAGCCAAGAGATACATGAAAAGATATTCAACAACCCTAATCTTCAGAGAAATGAAAATCAAAATCACAATGAGATGTTACCTCACATCTCTTAGGATGGCCTTTATCCAAAAATAAAAGATAAAAAATGTTGGCAAAGATGTGAAAACTATCACAAGAACAGAAAACCAAACACCGCATGTCTCACTCATAGGTGGGAACTGAACAATGAGATCACTTGGACTCGGGAAGGGGGACATCACACACCGGGGCCTATCATGGGGAGGGGAGAGGGGGGAGGGATTGCATTGGGAGTTATACCTGATGTAAATGACGAGTTGATGGGTGCTGACGAGTTGATGGGTGCAGCACACCAACATGGCACAAGTATACATATGTAACAAACCTGCATGTTATGCACATGTACCCTAGAACTTAAAGTATAATAATAAATAAATAAATAAATAAAGTTATATAATAAAAAAAAGAAAATAAATATCTATCTGATGGCTGAATAATAAAGAATTTTTTAAACACAAAACCATAATGTAAAGACTAGTAATTAAAACTTTGTTCAGCAAATGATGCCACAAACATAATAAAACAATATTCAATAAAAAAAAAAAAAAGCAAACTCTTGTACAATGTTGGTGGGAATACAATTGGTGAAGACACCATGGGAAACAGAATGGAAATTTATCAAAAAAGTAAAACCAAAACTACCACATGGTCCAGGAACCCCACTTCTGAATATATATCCAAAGCCATTGTAAACAGGATACCTCTTGCCCCTCCTTCACCTCCTCCACCTGACACTTTGGCTGCAGGTCCTCTGGGGGCAGTTTCTGTTGACTCAGCTAGGGATCTGAGGGGACACCAACATGACTGACTGACCACCAGCTGTTGCCAGCAGCTGCCACTTCTAGCCCAGCCTACCTGGAGGGACTGAATTTACTCACTGCATGCTTGGCCCCCAGCCTTGCCCCTGGCCCCTTGCCCTTATTCCTTGATCTTTTGCCCCTTCCCCTGCAGGTGAGCCTTGTTACAAGCTGACACTTCGATGGTCCCATCTCAATCACAGCCTATGTCCAGTGTCATAGAGTGAAATTACTTTCAGAGTTAAAAGGTTATTGAAAAACAAGATGGGAGACAGATCCCAGAGTCCTCATTAATAAAGCAAGGTAATGGAAAGATGTCTCGTCTCAGTAATTTTCTAATCCAGAATGTGCACATGATAAAGCCTTACTTTATAATTTTTAATAACCATGGTGCCTTAATCATTTCTATGTTGATGAACTATTTGTGGTTTTGTTAAAAAATTGTAAACATAGCAATAATATAAACTTGGAGAACAAATTATATTTTCCTTTAATACTCAGTATCTATTTACAAATCATAAATGCATACCCTAAGGGAAAAAATGAACCTCCAACTTTGTATTAGGGCTAGTTATTTGGAGAAATTAATTAATTGGGAAAATATGGATACCTATTTCATAATGCCCAGAACCTAGTTTAAGTATAAATTTAATATTCTACCAGAAGACTTCAGAAAAAGAAAAGAAACAAGATAGAAACTTCTGGTTCTGGAAGGAAAACATCAATGAAAGCCTGATTTTCTGCAGAAGATGAAGCTTTGAGTAACATGCCAAAAAGGCAGAGGCAAGGCTGACAGTAAAATGAGTTGCCTGGGCAAAAGCAAGAGATATACACATGAGCAAACTGGAACAATGAAAAGAGTTGGATGAAAAATCTGACAAACAGTGTGCTAAAAATTATGCAAGGCCTTTATCTTGAAATTCTGCTCTGCAACAAACACCCTAAGTGGAAATTGATCCAGGTAAGGAAGTGGGAACACCAGCAGCTTAATAGGTCCAGATACCTAACTGAGTGACTTGTCTTTGTCTAAAGTGAAAGAGAAATGTAAGAAAACCATGGTTTCCAGTGCATAGTTATACAACAAGAACAATTTAGCCCACCAGATAGATACCCTCAAGCTTTTTATTGAAGAACAGGAGGAACAGATGATGGAATTTTATAGAGATAATGAAGAATGATCAAAGAAGATAGAAAGACAGAAACATATGTGTAGTGCACTGCAGCATACAATGGATAAACTTAAGCTTTTTGACAAAGGGATGAACTTATTGTAAACATGGCTTAGTTATAATCCCCAATGGCACTTGCAGTGGTAATGTCAATCACGAATCAGTGGTTGAAGCCATCACTGTTGTGTCTCAGGAAGCTGCTCAGGTCTTGGAGTCAGCAGGAAAGGGGCCACATAAAGCTACAAAAACCTGCTGGAGAAAAGGAAGAGCTACCATCACAGTTTAGGAAACTGAAGTTGCAGTAAGAGAAAGAATAGCAGGAGTCCTCCAGGGATGATGGTACAGCAGGTGACCTGGTGGAGTTGCAGAAAGACTCAGACTTGCAGTTCATCAAAATACAGAGAGATGCCAATAAGCAAATTAGTGACAGTTGAAGATGAACTCAAAGTAGGAAAGGGGAAAGTACAATGAGAGTTTATAAACAGCACTGGACAAGATTGAGGAGATGGAGATGACCCACAGCTACCGGAACAAGGGTCTAGAGAAGGTGAAGGTCAATAGGAAGGCACTTGTGGCCCAGCAACAGGAAAACCATCCTTCAACCTGGGTGGTTCTCTTTGACGCCCTGCCCGGAGGTACTGACTCTTTTTGTCCATTGACACAAACTTTTTTCAGTACTGTTTGAAGTTTGTCTTAAAAACTGGAACCTTTTATATTACAGTTTAAGAGAGAATAAAGCAGGTTTAAGTCTTCAAAAATAAACACAGATGTTTTTGTAGTTTGATTCTAGACTAAAAACTAATTCATGCTGTTTTTATTTTTTATTTCCACAATTTTAGAATCAAGTTTACTCAACATTTTCCCCCAGCTGCTTCAGTGATTGTACACTTGGAGGTGTTAAATTAAAAGTTCACAAGATCAGGCTGAGCACCGTGGCTCACGCCCATAATCTCAGCAATTTAGGAGGCCGAGGTGGGAGGATCATGAGGTCAGGAGATCGACACCAACCTAGCTAACATGGTGAAACCCCGTCTCTACTAAAAATACAAAATATTAGCTGGGTGTGGTGGCACGCACATGTAGTTCCAGCTACTTGGGAGGCTGGGGCAAGAGAATCGTTTGAACTTGGGAGGCAGAGGTTGCAGTGAGCTAAGATTGCACCACTGCACTCCAGCCTGGGCAAGAGGGAGAGAGTCTTCATGTAAAAAGAAAAAGAAAGAAAGAAAGAAGAAAGAAAGAAAGAAAGAAAGAAAGAAAGAAAGAAAGAAAGAAAGAAAGAAAGAAAGAAAGAAAGAAAGAAAGAAAGAAAGAAAGAAAGAAAGAAAGAAAGAAAGAAAGAAAGAAAGAAAGAAAGAAAGAAAGAAAGAAAGAAGGAAAGAAAGAAAGAAAGAAGGAAAGAAAGAAAGAAAGAAAGAAAGAAAGAAAGAAAGAAAGAAAGAAAGAAAGAAAGAAAAAACCGTAAGATCTATAAATTTAGAAACAGAGACTTATAAAGGATTGCAATCTGCAAGGTGGCCATCCAGCAGGCTGGAAAGCACAGCCTCTGGCAAAGACCAAAGACAGACACTTTGAAGGAGGAAGGGTTTAGGGAGGAGCTTTACACTGAATGGGTTGGCTAAACGCACATATTTAACAGGTAAAGGTGTATCTACTAATATTCAGGAAGGTGGTCCTAATGTATGCATATTTAACAAGCATGCATATAACACATGACCTACATTCACTATGAGGTGGAGACTTAACATTTAAGTGTATTACAGTTAGGCCTTAAACATCTAAGAGTCATTTCAGGGCACAAAAGCACTCAAGTACGCAGCTTCTGTAAAATGGCCACAACCAGTCCATGGTCAGTGGTTTTCTTAATCATTTCTATATATTGAGAAACATATAGAAATATATTCTATATATTTCTATATTGAGAAATATAGAAATGATTAAGTGGAAATATAGAAATGACTAAGTGGTCATTTCTATATTTCCTTCATTCTGAAATGTATAATTAAGGCAAGGATTGTCTTAGCAATGCGGGCTCTTCTTTGGTTACATATGAATTTTAGAGTGGTTTTTTCCAATTCTGTGAAGAAAGTCATTGGCAGCTTGTTGGGAATGGCATTGAATTTATAAATTACCTTGGGAAGTATGGCCATTTTCACAATATTGATTCTTCATATCCATGAGCATGGAATGTTCTTCCGTTTATTTGTGTCCTCTTTTATTTTGTTGAGCAGTGTTTTGTAGTTCTCCTTGAAGAGGTCCTTCACATCCCTTGTAAGTTGGATTCCTAGGTATTTTATTCTCTTTGAAGCAATTGTGAATGGGAGTTCACTCATGATTTGGCTGTCTGTTTGTCTGTTATTGGTGTATAAGAATGCTTGTGATTTTTGCACATTGATTTTATATCCTGAGACTTTGCTGAAGTTGCTTATCAGCTTAAGGACATATTGGGCTGAGATGATGGGGTTTTCTAAATATACAATCATGTAATCTGAAAACAGTGACAATTTGATTTCCTCCTAATTGAATACCCTTTATTTCTTTCTCTTGCCTGATTACCCTGGTCAAAACTTCCAACACTCTGTTGAATAGGAGTGGTGAGAGAAGGCATCCCTGTCTTGTGCCAGTTTTCAAAGGGAATGCTTCCAGTTTTTGCCCATTCAATATGATATTGGCTGTGGGTTTGTCATAAATAGCTCTTATTATTTTGAGATACATTCCATCAATACCTAGTTTATTGAGAGTTTTTAGCATGAAGTGCTGTTGAATTTTGTCAAAGGCCTTTTCTGCATCTATTGAGATAATCATGTGGTTTTTTTCATTGGTTCTGTTTATGTGATGGATTGTGTTTATTGATTTGCATATGTTGAACCAGCCTTGCATCCCAGGGATAAAGCCCACTTGATTGTGGTGGATAAGCTTTTTGATGTGCTGCTGGATTTGGTTTGCCAGTATTTTACTGAGGATTTCATGTCGATGTTCATCAGGGATATTGGTCTAAAATTCTCTTTTCTTTGTTGTGTCTCTGCCAGGCTTTGGTATCAGGATGATCTGGCCTCATAAAATGAGTTAGGGAGGATTCCCTTTTTTTCTATTGATTGGAATAGTTTCAGAAGGAATGGTACCAGCTCCTCTTTGTACCTCTGATAGAATTCATCTGTGAATCCATCTGGTCCTGGACTTTTTTTGTTGGTAGGCTGTTAATTATTGCCTCAATTTAAGAGCCTGCTACTGGTCTATTCAGAGATTCAACTTCTTCCTGGTTTAGTCTTGGGAGGGTGTATGTGTCCAGGAATTTACCCAGTTCTTCTAGATTTTCTAGTTTATTTGCGTAGAGTTGTTTGTAGTATTCTCTGATGGTAGTTTGTATTTCTGTGGGATCAGTGGTGATATCGCCTTTATCACTTTTTATTACGTCTATCTGATTCTTCTCTCTTTTCTTCTTATTAGTATTGCTAGCGGTCTATCAATTTTGTTGATCTTTTCAAAAAAGCAGATCCTGGATTCATTGATTTTTTGAAGGCTTTTTCATGTTTCTGTGTACTTCAGTTCTGCCCTGATCTTAGTTATTTCATGCCTTCTGATAGCTTTTGAATTTGTTTGTGCTTGCTTCTCTAGTTATTTTAATTGGGATGTTAGGTTGTCATTTTTAGATCTTTCCTGCTTTCTCTTGTGGGCATTTAGTGCTATAAATTTCCCTCTACACACTGCTTTAAATGTGTCCCAGAGATTCTGGTACATTGTGTCTTTGTTCTCATTGGTTTCCAAGAACATCTTTATTTCTGCCTTCATTTTGTTATTTACCCAGTAGTCATTCAGGAGCAGGTTGTTTGGTTTCCATGTAGTTGAGCAGTTTTGAATGAGTTTCGGAATCCTGAGTTCTAATTTGTTTGCACTGTGGTCTGAGAGACAGTTTGATGTGATTTCTCTTCTTTTCCATTTGCTGACGAGTGCTTTACTTCCAACTATCTGGTCAATTTTGGAATAAGTGCGATTTTGTGCTGAGAAGAATGTATATTCCATTGGTTTGGGGTGGAGAGTTCTGTAGATAGCTATTAGGTCTGCTTGGTCCAGAGCTGAGTTCAAGTCCTGGATATCCTTGTTAACCTTCTGTCTCGTTGATCTATCTAATATTGACAGAGGTTAAAGTCTCCCATTATTATTGTGCGGGAGTCTAAGTCTCTTTGTAGGTCTCTAAGGACTTGCTTTATGAATCTGGGTGCTCCTGTATTGGGTGCATATATATTTAGGATAGTTAGCTCTTCTTGTTGAATTGATCCCTTTACCATTATGTAATGGCCTTCTTTGTCTCTTTTGCTCTTTGTTGGTTTAAAGTCTGTTTTATCAGAGACTAGGATTGCCACCCCTGCTTTTCTTTTTTTTTTTTTTTTTTGCTTTTCATTTTCTTGGTAGATCTTCCTCCATCTGTTTATTTTGAGCTTATGTGTGTCTCTGCATGTGAGATGGTTCTCCTGAATATAGCACAGTGATGGGTCTTGACTCTTTTTTTTTTTTCCTTTTTTTATTGTTTCTCAATACACACATTTATTTGTACTGAAAATTGTAAAAATAGCACAAAGTTTCTTTTCATTACAATCCAAATTTTTGAAAGCCAGAAAATCCAATTATTATGCTCTAGCCAAACTACCCAGTGTTTTCTTTCTCTATTATTATTATACTTTAAGTTCTAGGGTACATGTGCACAACGTGCAGGTTTGTTACATATGTATACATGTGCCATGTTGGTGTGCTGCACCCATTAACTTGTCATTTACATTAGGTATATCTCCTAATGCTATCCCTCCCCCCTCCCCCCTCCCCACAATAGGACCTGGTGTGTGATGTTCCCCTTCCCGTGTCCAAGTGATCTCATTGTTCAATTCCCACCTATGAGTGAGAACATGCAGTGTTTGGTTTTCTGTTCTTGTGATAGTTTGCTGAGAATGATGGTTTCCAGCTGCATCCATGTCCCTGCAGGGGTCTTGACTCTTTATGCAATTTGCCAGTCTGCATCTTTTAATTGGAGCATTTATACCATTTACATTTAAGGTAAATATTGTTATGTGTGAATTTGATCCTGTCATTATGATGTTAGCTGGTTATTTTGCCCATTAGTTGATGCAGTTTCTTCCTAGCATTGACGATCTTTACAATTTGGCATGTTTTTGCCATGGTAGGTACTGGTTGTTCCTTTCCATTTTTAGGGCTTTCTTCAGGAGCTCTTGTAAGGCAGGCCTGGTGGTGACAAAATACAATTATGTGTCTTGGGGTTGCTCTTCTTGAGGAGTATCTTTGTGGTGTTCTCTCTATTTCCTGAATTTGAATGTTGGCCTGCCTTGCTAGGTTGGGGAACTTCTCCTGGATAATATCCTGAAGAGTGTTTTCCACATTGGTTCCTTTCTCCCTGCCACTTTCAGGTACACCAAACAAATGTAGATTTGGTCTTTTCACATAGTCCTGTATTTCTTGGAGGCTTTGTTTGTTTCTTTTTACTCTTTTTTCTCTAAACTTCTCTTCTCGCTTTATTTCATTAATTTGGTCTTCATTCACTGATACCCTTTCTTCCATTTGATTGAAACAGCTACTGAAGCTTGTGCATGTGTCGCATAGTTCTCATGCCATGGTTTTCAGATCCATCAGGTCATTTAATATCTTCTCTGCACTTTTTATTCTAGTTACTCATTCATGTAATCATTTTTCAAGGTTTTTAGCTTCCTTTCGATGGGTTTGAACATCCTCCTTTAGCTCAGAGAAGTTCGTTATTACTGACCTTCTGAAGCCTACTTCTGTCAGCTCATCATATTCATTCTCCGTCCAGCTTTGTTCCATTGCTGGTGTGGAGCTGCAATCCTTTGGAAGAGAAGAGGTGCTCTGGCTTTTAGATTTTTCAGCTTTTCTGCTCTGGTTTCTCGCCATTTTTGTGGTTTTACCTAACTTTGGTCTTTAATGTTGGTGACCTACAGATAGGGTATTGGTGTGAATGTCCTTTTTGTTGATGTTGATGCTATTCCTTTCTCTTTGTTAGTTTTCATTCTAAGAGTTAGGTCCCTCAGCTGCAGGTCTGTTGGAGTTTGCTGGAGGTCCGCTCCAGACCCTGTTTGCCTGGGTTTCACCAGCGGAGGCTGCAGAACAGCAATATTGCTGTCTGATCCTTCCTCTGGAAGTTTGTCCCAGAGGGGCACCCATCTGTATGAGGTTTCAGTTAGCCCCTTCTAGGAGGTGTCTCCCAGTTAGGCTACACAGGGGTCAGGGACCCACTTGAGGAGGCAGTCTGTCCATCCTCCAAGCTCAAACACCATGCTGGGAGAACCACTGCTCTCTTAAGAGATGTCAGACAGCAATCTTTATGTCTACAGAAGTTTCTGCTGCCTTTTGTTCAGCTATGCCCTGCCCCCAGAGGTGGGGTCTACAGAGGCAGCCAGCCTTGCTGAACTGAGCTGGGCTCCACCCAGTTCAAGCTTCCTGGTCACTTTGTTTACTTACTGAAGTCTCGGCTCTGGTGGACACCCCTCCCCCTGCCAGGCTGCTGCCTCACAGGTTGATCTCACCTTGTTGCACTAGCAGTGAGCAAGGCTCCGTGGTCATGAGACCCACCAAGCCAGGCGTGGGATGTAATCTCCTGATGTGCCATTTGCTAAGACCATTGGAAAGTGCAGTATTTGGGTGGGAGTGTCCCATTTTTCCAGGTACCATCTTCGGTGAAGGCATGGCTTCCCTTGGCTAGGAAAGGGAAATTCCCTGACCCCTTGCACTTCCTGGGTAAGGCAATGCCCCAACCTACATCGGCTCACCCTACATGGGCTTCACCCACTGTCCAACCCATCCCAATGAGATAAACCAGGTATCTCAGCTGAAAATGCAGAAATCACCCATCTTCTGCATTGATCACACTGGGAACTGCAGACTGGAGCTGTTCCTATTCAGCTGTCTTGACATTTACTCTTAATATTGGATAGCATTTATACTTTAGTGAAGAAACAAGTTCGCAGGTTGGATATCTGTTTCACTCAAATTTACGTTTGTAGGAAAACAACTTGATTGTAAAATATTTAGATTTATATAAGAAAACATTACAAATAAGTCACAAGAAGATATATAAAACTTGCTTTATTGCATGGGTCAGGGGAATTCCAATGCTTAATACTTTTAAAATGAGGGTAGACTACTTATTATTCAATATCAATTGTGCTGTATCTTTTAAGGTATTTAATCTGTTACTTATATGTGGAATGAAAGCTCGAATAGAAGAGGTGGTGTAGAAAGGTGGGAAATCAGTCTGAATATTCTATTAAACACATCCCTTTGCAAAACAAACAAACAAACAAAAAATAGAAAGCAGGATCTTAAAGAGGTATCTGCACACTCATGTTCATTGCAGTATTAGCCAAGACATGGAAGCAACCTAAATGTTCATCTGTAAGTGAATGGAAAAAGATGTGATACATATACACAATGGAATATTATTCAGCCATAGAAAAGAATGAAATTCTGTCATTTGCAGCAACAAGAATGGAACTGTAGGACATTGCAGTAAGTGAAATAAGCCTTTGAGAAATTAAAGAAAAATGAATGAAAATAATTTGTTTATGCATTGGAAGACTTGATACTGTTAAAATGCCAATTCTCCCCAAATTGATCTAGTGATTCAACGTATTCTCTTTTAAAATTCAAAGAGGTGTTTTCTTTGCAGAAATTGACAATCTTATTATAAAATTTGTATATAAATTCAAGAGACTCAGAGTAGCCAAAACTATTTTGAAAAAAGAAGAAGAAAAATGATGGAGGGCTTTCACTTTCCAATTTTTTAAAAGAAACTATCAATCTATGGTAGTCAAGATGGTATGGTATTTTCATAAGGTTAGACATTATAGATTAATGAAACTGAGTTCAAATTCTAGAAATAAATTCTTTTATTTATAGCTGTGGTAAGTTTGAAGATGTTGGGTCTGACCAAGGAAAACACAAAACAACATGGTATCATTGTACAACAAACTTTATTAAATGGTGCTTGAAGAGGGTTGTATGAAAGAGTAAATCCCTCACCACAGCATCCATGAAAAGCATCATGAGGTCTCAATTAAGAAGGTGAAGTGGGTGAAGAAATTTCCAGGAGACAGGTGATTCAGAGAGGTAGTTTATGCCTTTAAGCAGCATTGTTCAGCTGCAAAGTGAGAAGTCACTGGGTCAGAAAGCTCCAAAAGGCAGCAGTGATTTGGGATCTTTTACAGTTACAGTGTTTGTGTTATCTAAGGCTAACAGAAGTGGGGTGTACTTTTGTGGAGTGAAAGGCAGGAGGTAAAAGAGACAATAATATGCTTATTCAGGCTCCATTTAGAACATTTTGGATGTGTAATAATTTGAATTTGGTGCAGACAGGCTTTAAGCTAACAACCTGCTGTGAAGGAGTAAACAACAAGGGGGCCAATATAGAGAGGCCATCCTTGGCCTATTTTTACAACAGTCAAGTGATGTTATGATAAGGGTACCAATACAATTCATTGAGGAAAGGACAACCTTTTTAACAAGCTGTTTGGGGCAAAGGGATATCCACATGCAGAAAGCTAAGCCAAGACTCGTAACTCTCACAATACACAAAAAAATTAACTCAAAATACATTATAGACCTAATATAAGTTTTTTTTTAGAAGGGTCTTGCTGTGTTGCCCAGGTTGGAGTGCAGAGACACAATCATAGCTCACTGAAGCCTCAATTTCCTGGGTTCAAGTAATCCTCCGGCCTCAGCCTTCCAAGTAGCTGGGACTACAGGCACACATCACCACACCTGCTTATTTTTTTTATTACTTTTGGTAGATATGAGGCCTTACTATGTTGCCCAGGCTCCTAAATATAGGATTTAAAACTCTAACACATTTATCTATAGGAGAAAATATTTAATGTCTTGGTTAGGCAGCTATTTCTTAGTTATGACATAAAAACACAGTCCATTGAAAAAAAAAAGATAAAATGGATCCCATCAAAATTCAAAACTTCAGCACTGAAATACAGTTTCTCATTAGGCATAAAAAGACATTGCACCTTATGGTGAAAAATATTGCAAAATGTGTATCTGAAAAGGACTTATATCCACTATATGCATAGAACTCTTACACCTCAATAATAAAGGCAAACCAATTAAAAATAGGCAAAAGATTTGAAGACATTATACCAAAATATATATGAATTGCTAATAAAAATGTGAAGAGATGGTTATAAGTGCAATACAAATTAAACCACAATGTGATAGCATTTCATACATAATAGAATGATTAACATTAAAAAAGACTTGCACACAAATATTTATTCCAACGTAATTCATAGTAGCCAAAGTTAGAAATAGCCTGCATGTACATCAACTGGTGAAAAAATAAACATAATGCGATATATCCATATAATTCAATACCATCCAGCATAAAAGAAATTACTGTGGATACATGCTACAGCAAAGATAAATCTCAAAATCTTTATTTTCAATGAACAAAGTCATACACACGAGAGAAAATGTTTTTTTTTTTGTTTTTTTGTTTTTTTTTCAATTCTGTGGAGAAAATCAGTGGTAGCTTGATGGGGATAGCATTGAATCTATAAATTACCTTGGGCAATATAGCCGTTTTCGGATATTCATTCTTCCTATCCATGAGCATGAAATGTTCCTCCATTTGTTTGTGTCCTCTTTTATTTCATTGAGCAGTGGTTTGTAGTTCTCCTTGAGGAGGTCCTTCACATTCCTTGTAAGTTGAATTCCTAGGTATTTTATTCTCTTTATAGTAATTGGAAATGGAAGTTCACTCATGATTTGGCTCTCCGTTTGTCTGTCATTAGTGTATAGGAACGCTTGTGATTTTTGCTCATTGATTTTGTATCCTGAGATTTTGCTGAAGTTGCTTATCAGCTTAAGGAAATTTGGGGCTGAGATGATGCGGTTTTCTAAATATACAATCAAGTCATCTGCAAACATGGACAATTTGACTTCCTCTATTCCTAATAGAATACCCTGTATTTCTTTCTCTTACCTTCATTTTGTTAATTACCTAGTAGTCATTCAGGAGCAGGTTGCTCAGTTTCCATGTAGTTGTGAGGTTTTGAGTGAGCTTCTTAATCCTGAGTTCTAATTTGATTGCACTGTGGTCTGAGAGACAGTTTGTTGTGATTTCTGTTCTTTTACATTTGCTGAGAAGTGTTTTACTTCCAATTATGTGGTCAATTTTGGAATAAGTGCGATTTGGTGCTGAGAAGAATGTATATTTTGCTGATTTGGGGTGGAGAGTTCTGTAGATGGCAATTAGGTCTGCTTGGTCCAGAGCTGAGTTCAAGTCCTGGATATCCTTGTTAACCTTCTGTCTCATTGATGTGTCTAATATTGACAGTGGAGTGTTAAATTCTCCCATTATTATTGTGTGGGAGTCTAAGTCTCTTTTTAGGTTTCTAAGGACTTGCTTTATGAATCTGGGTGCTCCCGTATTGGGTGCATATATATTTAGGATAGTTAGCTCTTCTTGTTGAATTGATCCCTTTACCATTATGTAATGGCCTTCTTTGTCTCTTTTGCTCTTTGTTGGTTTAAAGTCTGTTTTATCAGAGACTAGGATTGCCACCCTTGCTTTCTTTTTCTCTCTCTTTCCATTTTCTTGGAAGATCTTCCTCCATCCATTTATTTTGAGCCTATGTGTGTCTCTGCATGTGAAATGGGTCTCCTGAATACAGAACACCAATGGATCTTGACTCTTTATCCAATTTGCCAGTCTGTGTCTTTTCATTGGAGCATACAGTCCATTTAAAGTTCATATGGAACCAAAAAAATAACCCACATAGCCAAGACAATCCTAAGCAAAAAGAACAAAGCTGGAGGCATCACGCTACCTGACTTCAAACTGTACTACAAGGCTACAGTAACCAGAACTTCATGGTACTGGTACCAAAACAAATATATAGACCAATCGAACAGAACAGAAGCCTCAGAAATAACATCACACATCTACAACCATCTGATCTTTGACAAACCTGACAAAAACAAGCAATGGGGAATGAATTCCCTATTTAATAAATGGTGTTGGGAAAACTGGCTAGCCATATGTTGAAAGCTGAAACTGGATCCCTTCCTTACTCCTTATACAAAAATTAATTCAAGATGGATTAAACACTTAAATGTTAAGACCTAAAACGATAAAAATGCTAGAAGAAAACCCAGGAAGTATCATTCAGGACATAGGCATGGGCAAAGACTTCATGACTAAAACACCAAAAACAATGGCAACATAAGCCAAAATCAACAAATGGGATCTAATTAATTCAAAGAGCTTCTGCACAGCAAAAGAAACTATCATCAGAGTGAACAGGCAGCCTATAGAATGGAAGAAAATGATTGCAATCTACCCATCTGACAAAGGGCTAATATCCAGAATCTACAAAGAACTTAAACAAATTTACAAGAAAAAACAAACAACCCCATCAAAAAGTGGGCAAAGGATATGAACAGACACTTCTCAAAAGAAGACATTTATGCAACCAACAAACGTATGAAAAAATGCTCATCATCACTGGCTGTTAGAGAAATGCAAATCAAAACCACAATGAGATGCCATCTCACACCAGTTAGAATGGCGATCATTAAAATGTCAGGAAACAATAGATGCTGGAGAGGATGTGGAGAAATAGGAACACTTTTACTCTGTTCGTGGGAGTGTAAATTAGAAGACAGTGTGACAATTCCTCAAGGATCTGTAACTGGAAATACCATTTGACCCAGTGATCCCATTACTGGGTATACACCCAAAGGTTTATAAATCATGCTACTATAAAGACACATGCACAAGTATGTTTATTGCAGCACTATTCCCAATAGTAATGTCTTGGATCCAACAAAAATTTCCATCAATGAAAGACTGGATTAAGAAATTGTGGCACATATACACTACGGAATACTATGCAGCTATAAAAAAGGGTGGGTTCATGTCTTTTGCAGGGACATGGATGAAGGTGGAAATCATCATTCTCTGTGAACTATCACAAGGACAGAAAACCAAACACCGGATGTTCTCACTCATAAGTAGGAGTTGAACAATGCGAACACATGGACACAGGGCAGAGAATATCACACCTCAGGGCCTGTGGGGGGTTGGGGGGCTGTGGGAGAGATAGCATTTGGAGAAATACCTAATGTAAATGACAAGTTGATGGGTGCAGCAAGCCAACATGGCACATGTATACCTATATGACAAATCTGCACATTCTGCACATGTACCATAGAAATTAAAGTATAATTTTAAAAAAAGTAAAGATGAAAAAGAGTCCCAGATTAGTCAGTGAAAAAAAAAGATAACATGTTGTATAATTTTATTTATAAGAAATACCCACAAAGGCAAAGCTATAAGACAAAAAGTGAATTAGTGGTACCTATAGCATGAGTAAGAAGTGTAACAGTAATTATTTATGAAAGATAATATTGAGATGATGAAAGTGTTCTAAAACTGATTCATGGTTTTAATTGTACAACTTGGTAAATTTAATTTAGTCTCAGTTTTAGTCATTTCTGCTCTGATTTTTATTTTTTCTTCTACAAATTTTGAGTTTGGTTTGTTCTTGCTTTTCTAGTTCTTTAAGATGCATTATTAGGCTATCTGTTAGTATTGCTTTTATTGTATTCCATAGGTTTTTGTGTGTTGCATTTCCATTGCCATTTGTATCAATAAAATTTAAATTTTTCTTCTTAATTTCTTTATTGACCTATTGGTCATTCAGGAGCATGTTGTTTAATTTCCATGTATTTGTATAGTTTCCAAAGCTCCACTTGTTATTGAGTTCTAGTTTTATTTCCTTGTAATCAGAAAAATATACTTGATATGATTCGGACTTTTTAAAAATTTGATGGGACAATTTTTGTGGCCTAACATATGGTACATCCTGGAGGTTGTTTCATGTGCTGTTAAAAAGAATGTGAATTCTGCAGCTATTGAATGTAATATTCTGTCAATATCTATTACATTCACTTGGTCTATAATGCAGATTAAGTCCAATGTTTGTTGATTATCTGTCTGGATGATAGGTCCATTACTGAACCTGAAGTTTTGAAGTGTCCTGCTATTATCATATTGCAATATATCTCTCCCTTTAGATATATTAATATTTGCTTATATGTTTGGGTGCTACAATATTCGTCACATGTATGTTTACAATTGTTATATCCTCTTGCTGAATTGATCTCTTTATCATTATATAATATAATGAGTTTCTTTTTCTCTTTTTACAGTTTTTGACTTAAAATCTGTTTTATCTGATATAAATACAGCTATTCTTGTTCTTTTATGGTTTATATTTGCATAAAGTATCTTTTTCTATCCCTTCATTTTAAGTCTATGTTTGTCTTTATAGATTAAGTAAAATGAGTTTCTTGCAGACAGTTGAGTCTGGATTGTTATCCATTCAGAAACTATGTTTTTTATTTGAAAAATTTTAAATTTCAATGTTTAATGTTATTGTTGATAAGTAAAGACTTACTATTGTCATTACTTGTCTGGAGGTGGGAGAGAGGTGATGCAGGCACTCCCTTGGTTGCCACCGCTTGTGTCATGCTGAGTCACATCCCAAGTCTACAGCCTCCAAGACCAGTGCAGAACCACACTTAGGCTTGCCCAAGGATCTCAGTCACTAGTTACCTGGTTGCCACTGAAATTTATTTGAGGCCTAAGGCCACTGTAGTTAGCCAGTCATAAAGTGGGCCAGGACTTTAACTCCTCCCACCAGGGCAGTAGATTCACCTCTGGGCCAGAACTGGTTTAAATGCTCTCTCCAGGAGAACCTGTGGAAATCTGTCTGGTGTTGTGTTCCACTGTGACACTATGAGATAGGGCAGCACTGAGTTCCACTGAAAAGTCCCACACTCACTTTTCTCTCCCTCCCTAGGGTGTACAGCTTCTCTCTCTGGGCTGCACTGCCTGGGATTGGGATGGGGGTGTAAGCAACGTAAGACTGTTCTTCTTTCCCTCTTCAATGCATCTTTTCTTTTTATTATGCTAAAACCAGAAACTCTGATATCTCATTTGATTTTTTACTTCTTATGAAGGTATTTTATGCATGGAAAGTTATTCAGTTTAATGTTCCCATGGGAGAAATGATTGCTAGAGAGTTCTATTTAGCCATCTTGCTCTGCCTCCAATTAGTAAATATAATTTTAAAAATCATTCATTCATGCACTTGAAATGGGTGCATTACGTGATACACAAAATAAGCCCAAGTAGAATTATTTTAAAAACAAATAAAACTGACATGAACATTATTGTACAAGCCTTTTTGTGTATTTACATAAGCAGGTCATTGCTGCATCCTCGGGGAGGCATGTGTTTAGATTTAGTAGATACTGCCAAACAATTTTTAAAGTTTTTATATCAGTGTACACTCCCATTAGCAATATCTAAGAGTCCAAATTGCTCTACATCTTTGCCAAAATTTTGAATTGTTAGACATTTTAATTTTAGCCATTGACAATTTTCTTTATATATTAATGATTTATTAGTTTTGTATCTATATAAGTGTTTGAGGTATCTATATTTCACCCATTTTTCTTAGGTCTCATTTTACTTAAGATGTTATTTATGTTTTTTGCTTCTTGGTTTGGGTTTTTTAAATTTATTTACTCATTTGCTAAAAATTTATTGAACATTTATTTTTTGCCAAGCATATACTGATGGGACCTTTTTATTTTTTTGAGACAGGTCTCGCTGTCACTCAGGCTGGAGTGCAGTGGCACAATCGTGGCTCACTGCAGTCTTGGCATCCTGGGCTCAAACAATCTTCCTACCTAAGCCTTCACTGTAGCTGGGACCGCAGGTGTGTACCAACATGCCTGGCTATTTTTTATTTTTTACTTTTTTGTATAGATGGAGGTCTCACTATGTTTCCCAGGCCGACTTCAAACTCCTGGGCTCAAGTGCCCCTCTCACATTGGCCCACCATAGTGTTGGAATCATGGGTGTGAGCCACTGCATCTGGCCAGGGTTTCTTCTTAAAAATTTTTTTTTGTTGATTCATAATAATTGTAAATATCTATGGGATACATGTAATATTTTGATACATGCACAAAATGTGTATTGGTCAAATCAGGATAATTAGGACATCCATCATCTGATAAATAATAAGTATTTATCATTTCTTTGTGTTGGGAACATTCAAAATCTTCTTTTATAGCAATATTGAAATATACAACAAATTACTAGTAGTAGTCACCCTACTGTGTGGTTGAACACTAGAACTAATTCCTTCTATCTAACTGTATTTTGGTACCCATTAATTAACATTTCCCTGCACTCTACCCTTCCCAGCCTGATAATCACTATTCTATTCACTACATGCATGAGATGAGTTTTTTAGTTCCCACATATTAGTGAGAACATGTGATACTCATCTTACTGTGCCTGGCTTATTTCACTTAATGTAATGTTCTGCAGTTCCTCCCCTGTTGTTGCAAATAACAGAATTTCATTCTTTTTATAGCTGAATTATATTCCTTTGTGTGCATGTGTCATATTTTCTTTATCTTTTATTGATGGACATGGGTTGATTCCATATCTTGGGTCTCGTTAATAGTGCTACAATAAACATGAGAATGCAGAGATCTTTTCAATATACAGATATTCTTTCTTTTGGACATGTACCCAGCAGTAGGATTGCTGGACCATATGGTAGTTCTATTTTAAGCTTTTTGAGAAATGTTCATACTGTTTTCCATAGTGGCTGTACTAATTTACATTCCCTTCAACAGGGTATATGAGTTTCCTTTTCTTTGCATCCTTGCCAGCATTTGCTATTTATGTATTTTTTTATAATAGTTATTTTAACTGGGATGAGATTATATCTCATTGTGGTTTTGATTTGCATTTCCCTGATGACTAGAACTATTGAGCATTTTTTTTCATATACCCTGGCCATTCATTCATGTATCTTCTTTTGAGAAATGTGTATTCTTATTTTTTGCTATTTTTTAATCAAATTATGTGGTTTTTTTTCTATTGAGTTGTTTCAGTTTCTTATATATTCTGTTATTACTCCCTTGTCAGATGGATATTTTGAAAATATTTTTCCCATTGTGTAAGTTGTCTCTTTACCCTATTGTTTGTTTTCTTTCCTGTGAAGAAGCTTTTTAGCTTAATGTGTTCCCATTTGTCTACTTTTGCTTTTGTTGCCTGTGTTTTTGAGGGCTTAAAAATAAAATCTTTGCTCAGACCAATGTCCTAAAGCCTCTTCCCACTTTTGTCTAGTAGTTTCATAGTTTCAGGTCTTACATTTAAGTCTTTAGTTCCTTTTTATTTGATTTCTGTATATGGTGAGAGATAGGGGTCCAGTTTTATTCTTTCTCATACAAATATCCAGCTTTCCCAGCATCATTTATTGAAGAGTCTGTCCTTTCCCTAATGTATGTTTTTGGTGCCTTTGTTGCAAATGAGTTGGCTGTAAAAGTGTGGATTTATTTCTGGGTTCTCTATTCGGTTCCATTGGTTTGTTGTGTCTATATTTATGACAGTACCATGCAGCTTTGTAGTACATTTTGTCATCAGGTAGTGTGATGCCTCCAGCTTTGTTCTTTTTGCTCAGGATCATTTTGGCTATTTGGGATCTTTTGTAGTTTCATAAAAGTTTTAGGATACTGTTTTCTGTTTCTGTGAAGAATGTCATTGGTATTTTGATAGAGATTGCATTGAATATGTAGATTTCTTTGGGTCGTATAAACATTTTAACAATATTGATTCTTCTAATCCATAAGCATGGAATATCTTTCCATTTTGGGGTTCTCTTCATCTCTTTCATTAGTGTTTTTATAGTTTTTATTGCACAGATCTTTCACTTCTTTGGTTAAATTTATTCCTAGATGTTGTATTATTTTCTTGTAGCTATTGTAAATGGGATTGTTGTCTTGATTTTTTAAAATTGCCTGCTGCTGGTGTACAGAAATGCTACTAATTTATGTATGTTGATTTTGCTTCATGCAACTTTGCTTAATTTGTTTGTTAGTTCTAACAGTTTTTTGTGGAGTCTTTAGGTTCTTCTAAATGTAAGATAATGTCTTCTGTGAACAAAGATATAAATTAGCAACTTTTTTTTCCAATATGTACGTCCTTTATTTCTTTCTCTTGCAGAATTGCTCTGGGTAGGACTTCCAGTACTATGTTGAATATGGTTTTTAAAAATAATTTTCTCTACACTTTATATTATGATAAAACATACATAACATAATATTTACTATTTTACCTATTTTTAAGTCTGCAGTTCAGCAGCATTAAGTACAATTACACTGTTGTGAACCATCATCACCATATATCTCCAGAATATTTTCTTTTTCTTGAACTGAAACTCCATACACATTAAACAATAACTTCCTTTCCTCCCTACCCCAAGTCTCTGAAAACCATGTTTCTGCTTTCTGTCTTTGTGAATGTGACTGCTCTAGATACCTAATTTAAGTAGAATCATACAATATTTGTTCTTTTTTATCTGGCATTTTCACTTAATGTTTTCAAGGTTCAACCTTGTTGTATTTGTCAAAATTGCATTCCTTTTAAAGCTTAAAAATTCCTTTCATTATATATATATTTATATAATAAACATTATATATATATGTTATGCATATATGTTATACATATTATATATAATGAAAAATGTTATATATATACACATATATATTACATTTTATTATCCATTCATCCATCAATGGGCTTTTGGGCTGTTTCTAACTTTTGCTTATTGTGAATAATGCTGCTATGAACAAGGGTATACAAATACTTGTTTGAGACCCTGCCTTCAACTTTTTGGGTATATACCCAGAAGTGGAATTGCTGAATTATATGGTAATTCTACGTTTAATGTTTTGAGGAACTGCCATACTGTTTTCCATTATGGCTGTACCATTTTACAATTCTCAGCAATGCACAAGAGTTTCGATTTTCCATGTCTTCATCAACACTTATTTTCTATGTGTGTGTGTATGTTTTCTAATGATAGCTATCCTAATGAACGTAGTATGTAACTGTGGTTTTGAATTGCATTTCCCTAATTAGTGATGTTGAGCATATTTTGATGTCATTACTGGCCACTTGTTTCTCTTCTTTGTAGAAATCTTTATTCCAGTCCTTTGGCCATTTTTGAATTGGTGTGTTTTCCTTTTCTTGGTTATTGATTTGTAGAAGTCTTTTATATATTTTAGATATTAATCTCTTATTATCATATATATGATTTGCAAATATTTTCTCCAAAAAAAATTGTCTCTTAAAGCTGTTGATAGTATTTTTTGATGCATGAAAACTTCTAATTTTGAAAAAGTCCAATTTGTCTGTTTTCTTTTGTTGTCTATGCCTTTGCAGTCATATCTTTTTTGTTTTATGTAACAAAACAGAGCATTTCCCTTGTGGTTTCTGTGAATGCCTGTATGACTCTGAGGACTCTTCATTCTTAAAAGTAGATAAAAATACTTTCTCTTTGTCCTTTCTAATAGTTTAACTGCATAATATATTTAAATAACAATACATTTTATTTTAAATAATGTATCGCATTTTGGAGAGTGCTTAAAAATATTGCAATATACTAACAAGAGGGAAAAGTTTGTAAAACCGTTTATTCCAGTTTTATTTTTCTAAACCTCCAGTCTAAACACAAACATATATATATATAACCAAATTAGAAAGAAAAGGACCAAAATGTCCACGTTGGTGCTCTATGGATTGTGAGGCTTCTAGTGATTTCTGTGGTACTCTAAAAATTATCTCATTTTCCAAATTTTCTAAAATGAGCATAAATAGTATTTATTATCTGAAAACTACAAGGAATATTGCAACTACAGAAATAGAAAAGGGAAACTTAGAATGGATGGGACTCATAACTATGGAATCACCAGACTGAGATAGGAGTCTCAAAATTTAATT
Organism: Macaca nemestrina; assembly: GCF_043159975.1. NCBI lineage: Eukaryota > Metazoa > Chordata > Mammalia > Primates > Cercopithecidae > Macaca > Macaca nemestrina. The sequence goes on from NC_092145.1 coordinate 81,441,710, forward strand.
TTGTAAATACTGTAATGATATGTAGTACACAGGAATAAAATAAGTAAAAGGAAAAATTTATCTACAAACTGACAGAATCTAGAAATAAATACAACAGTATGTAAACAGTTTTAATATCTGTGATAGTAGCAAATTATTCTTTAAATCTGAAAAATAATAGTCACTTAAAATTTTTAAAAATTGTTCAATTAATAAATGATCCAAATTAGAAATATGAACAAAATAAACCTCGCCAATGATTACTATAGAGAGGAAATTTTAATTACTGTAAAGCATTCCACCCAATGAATGCCTTATCAAATAGTTTAACCATTTCTTTAATGCTGAGATTTAGATTATTTCCAATTAACTCAAAAGCATCAAGCAAATGTTATGATTTCTAAGAATAAACATAACTTTCCATTTTGACTTTTATATATATGTATATTTCTAAAGGCTATTAAAGCCAGCATTAAGGAGAAGCAGAAAGTCAGTATTGGAACTGGGGTTATTTATAAGCCAGGCAGCTGGTTAATTGAGGTGAATTGTCTGGTGTGTTTACTTGCCACGTAGTTGTATACACCATACTGGTTTTTCATAACAGGCCCTCATTCGCCCCCACTGCCATCGGACTTCCTCCTCCTCTCCTCACAGGAAATGTTTCGAGAATTTTTCAATCTAAAATCGTATAGGTTGTGAAAAATACAGACAAACATAATATAGAATATTTAAATAACTGACACACCACCTAAAGACCATCAATGCTAATTCCTGGTGTTTTTAATCTTTGAAGCGTTTGTTTATCAGCTCTTCCACCATCCATCTCTCTCCTCCCCAGATCCCCGATCTAAAATCAAAAAGATTGATTTAGGATGGGTGGGTGCCTTTTCCTCTCTCATTGTTCAATATTTTAGTTACATTTTCTCTGAGCTCTCTGGGGAAAGCATAAATGTATAATATCGGTTAAAAGTTGGATGAAATGAACTAATAAACGCAATGGGATTCCAGAAAACTCCACGGGAGATGGGTTAGAGGACGAGGAGGAGGTGGATGAATCAGCCATATTAGAGAGTCTGGGAAGGTGAGCAGAGTTGAAAACTTGATAGATCTAATAATTTACTGGCTCTGGGTTTGTCAGTCACTACACTGCAGCAAATGAGATTAGAGCAGAGTTGTGGGAGGGAAGGAGGTGACGCAGCAATCTGTTTGCACCAAGAAATTTTAGGCAAGTGACAACTGCGTAATCATATTGCGGCACCGTTTTTTTTCTTGCAGCAGTAGCTGCTTGCGGAGGAGGTCTGCCCACTGCGGCTCTCTGCAGTCTCTGGCTCTCTCCTGCAGGATCGGTCAGCGCAGCCGTCGCCGCCCTCTGCACCCAGCCCAGGCCGCCACTGCTTCAATCCGGTTCTCAAAGCCTCAGCACCACCTTTTATCCCCGAGGCAGCCTTGATCGTCGTTCCCTCAGTCCGGACGCCGCTGCTAGGTCCGACCACCGCCGCTTCTGATATTTCGGTGAGTCTTTTCCTGCAGAGGTTTGGTCTCCCGATCTCTGTGGTAGCCACCTTAGGCGTGTACGGTCCTTTGAAAAAATGGCCGAGTCAGCGAACCACAAGGAGCTGTCAGAATCCAGTCAGCAAGAGGCTGGTAATCAGATAATGGTGGAAGGGCCCGGGGAACATCCGGAGCGCGGTGAAGATGCCGCTGCTGGGCTTGGAGATGATGGGAAGTGCGGTGAAGAAGCCGCAGCTGGGCTCGGGGAAGAAGGGGAAAATGGTGAAGATACTGCGGCTGGGTCCGGGGAAGATGGGAAAAAAGGTGAAGATACTGATAAGGACTCAGACCCAGACCGTCCAAAAGGACTTATCGGTTATGTTTTAGATACAGACTTTGTTGAAAGTCTACCTGTGAAAGTTAAGTACCGTGTGTTAGCCCTTAAAAAGCTTCAAACTAGAGCGGCCAATTTAGAATCCAAATTCCTGAGGGAATTTCATGACATTGAAAGAAAGTTTGCTGAAATGTACCAACCCTTACTGGAAAAAAGACGTCAGATCATCAATGCAATCTATGAACCTACAGAAGAGGAATGTGAATATAAATCAGACTCTGAGGACTATGATGATGAGGAAATGTGTGATGAAGAGATGTATGGTAATGAGGAGGGTATGGTACATGAGTATGTGGATGAGGATGATGGTTATGAGGACTATTATTATGATTATGCTGTTGAGGAGGAGGAGGAGGAGGAGGATGAGGATGAGGATGACATTGAGGCTACTGGAGAAGAGAATAAAGAAGAGGAGGATCCTAAGGGAATTCCTGATTTTTGGCTGACTGTTTTAAAAAACGTTGATACACTCACTCCTTTGATTAAGAAATATGATGAGCCTATTCTGAAGCTCCTGACAGATATTAAAGTTAAGCTTTCAGATCCTGGCGAGCCCCTCAGTTTCACACTAGAATTTCACTTCAAACCCAATGAATATTTCAAAAATGAGTTGTTGACAAAGACATATGTACTGAAGTCAAAGCTAGCATATTATGATCCCCATCCCTATAGGGGAACTGCGATTGAGTATTCCACAGGCTGTGAGATAGATTGGAATGAAGGAAAGAATGTCACTTTGAAAACCATCAAGAAGAAACAGAAACATCGAATCTGGGGAACGATCCGAACTGTAACTGAAGATTTTCCCAAGGATTCATTTTTCAATTTTTTCTCTCCTCATGGAATCACCTCAAATGGAAGGGATGGAAATGATGATTTTTTACTTGGTCACAATTTACGTACTTACATAATTCCAAGATCAGTATTATTTTTCTCAGGTGATGCACTTGAATCTCAGCAGGAGGGGGTAGTTAGAGAAGTTAATGATGCAATTTATGACAAAATTATTTATGATAATTGGATGGCTGCAATTGAGGAAGTTAAAGCTTGTTGCAAAAACCTTGAGGCATTAGTAGAAGACATTGATCGTTAGAGCAGAGTACATATGGCCCTGAAATTAACTGCCCTAGATATAGTTACTCAAGGTATAAGAAGTCTTGTATTCTGTACTTTTCTTGTAGTGTCAGTTAAAACATACGTTTCAAAAATATAAGAAAAGTTCAAAAACTAATTAATTTGCATTTTAGTAGTAGAATGTTTTAAAGAAACGTACACTGTGGTAAATGATTTAAAACACTAGTATAGTGTTGTGTAGCTTCATCCTTCTGAAGTCTTTTTGTCATGTAGCTATTCATCTGTGGCTATGAAACTATCAGAAATGCTAAGTGAGATCAATATTTGTTTGGAAAAAATCTTGGGAAGCAACCCAAGGGTTTTTGCTGTTGTTTTTCTTTTTCTATTTTTGTTTACTTAGTTCTTTAGCTAGTGGATTTAATTTTGTTGTGCCTGCTTCATTTTGCAGTAACAATGCAGTAGAATTTAAAACTCGAATGCTTAAGAGGCCTGCATATAGATAAGAATTTCAGGCAAAACTACATTTATTGTTAATAACGGCTTGTTCATACGCTCTTGTATTTTATGTATCTGTGATAAATAATGAAACTTAGTTATATTGAGGTTACTGTTTATCAGTGAAGTGTTAGTCATAGTATTTTCAAAAGTTTGCACATATTGTTCTGTGTAATTGTGTAAGCCATAATTACAGTGTATAATTCTCTTTTCCTATTAAATCATTCATTGAAAGTGATCACTTTACCATTTTGAAAAGATATTTCATGTTCTTTCACTGCAAAATAAAATGAATAAAAGTTTCAGAGTGTCTCATGTTTAAAAATTGATTTATTTCTTGTTGCAAAAGTAATATGTTCATTGGGGGACATTTGGGCAATACTGAAAAAATTCATTAATTAAACACAAAATCCATATACCACCCACCTACCCCAAAATAAGCACTGTTAATATTTTGATTTATTTTCTACAATTATGTTTGCATATGTTTATACACTCATGCAGATTTACTAAGACTATACTAAAATGTGCAAAGAAAGTATATCTTTCTTAGTGTTTATAATTATGCTGTTCATAATCTCGAGTCTACCTTCACTACACAAGGTTGCAGGGAAACAAAATTCTCAATTCTAATCAATCCAGTAATCTCAGTGCTATTTAATAATTTAAGCACCATTTAGAAATAACAGGCTCCTGTGTGTGTTAGATTGTATTTCATATTTCTTACCTATCCTTCTACAATGTCATCTGGGTATATATGGGATTACATTATTAATTGTGGCTGGGGTGGGAGTGGAGTGCCCTGATTCAGGATAATGGGATGTGATTGATCAGACCCTCGTCCCAGAGCTGACTTTGCCTTTGTTGCATGTAGAAACAGAGGCTGTGCTTCTCCCTCTGGCAGACTCTGAAAAGGTCACATTCATACCTCTAGTACAAGAGAGAACTTCTTGGTCCCCTCCATGCCACGTGGGAACTGAGAGTAACTAGAAAATGCTAACTCTGTCTCGTTATTGCTGCCTACCCACTCTTCCATCCCAGGTGGTTGGATGGATGTGATCTCGCACAAGTATAAACCAAAAGTGGACAGAAGTTCTGTCTGTGACTTATTCTTCCACTATTAAACAAAAGATCTTGGCCCAGAGAGGTAAGTTTATAGCAGTGCCAACTTTTCATATTTCTGTTTCATACCCCTCTACAATCAACTAATGAGGGAATTATGAGCTTTTTCTTTCCTTTTCCTGTCTGGACAGGACTCTCCTCTAATGCTAAATCTTCCTCCCAGAGATGGGGTAGATGTTCCCTGTTTTTCTCTGCAGTTGCAATAGTTGACAGGATATGGGGAAACAGACAACTTACTATTATAAGGAAACTTAAATCAGGAGATACTTTCAATGTATGCCTGGTAAGTATAGACTTATTTTAACACTTTTCAACACCATTAATCTTGACCTCTGTGAAATTATTGACTCTCCCCAGTGCCCTGTCACACACAGAGATTGGGCCACTTTTAATTGTGCCTACTGTTGTGCATTAAAAAGTCAAGGACATGGGTGTATCACTCCTGGTATTTCACAGAGGAGGCTCAGACATTTTGCAGTTTCTCCTATACCTTTCTTTTACCTTCATTAGATAGAATAGTAAAGATGCTTCTGGGTTTGCTCTGAGGGCAAGCCAGACCCCTTTGCTCTAACTGTCATGTCAGAGGCCTCTAGTCAAAGGCAAGGATATACCTATAGGTGAAGAAGTTGGGTTTATTCTTCACTGCAGTGAGAGAGAACATACTTCAGGGAACCATGGAATGTATCAGTAAGTGGGTGTTAGAAAAAACACTGGGTTGTAAGATTTGGTGGTGGGTCCAAGGAAAATAAGGTTTACTCTAGATCGGATGCTGACAGAAAATGCGGGCAATTTTATGGTTGGTAGCTCAATAAATCTTATCCATAGGGAGGGGAGACTAGAACAAGGATAGCCTGGACAGGGTTGGGGAGGTGTTGGTATGTCGTGGGTGACACATTGACCTTGTTTTTGTCTCTGCTTAGACAAAATTAAGTGGTCTTGCTTTGTCTCATTTTATTACAGTTCCAGAGTTACCCTATGGTTTGTATTCTATGAAATAGTTTATGTCCAATAGGAGAATAGCCTGGCCTAGCTGTGAGTGCCAGGCTAGCTTCCTGAGATCAGAAACTGTTCTTTATTTTTCTTTCTCTTTGGCCTTTTCTTAGGGTTACAATTTGAGGCTCTCATCCCTCCCACAGCTTGTTGTGGGAGGGAGGTTCATTCAATTGGTTTTAGACTAGTGTAGACAATTTAGGCTTTGAGGATAGGCCACCAGCTTCAGTCCACATACCATACAGTTCTGTACTAGGGTTAAGAACCTGTGTGTGACAAAAAAAATCAAGTTTTACCTTAGTTCACTTCATATTTGTCTTAAAAAAAAAAGATCACTATATTGGCCTGGAGAAGTCATAGAGGTGGCTGTTGGGCCTTGTTAGAATTTTGGTATTCCTAGGGAATACACTGAAATACAAATATACAATAAAATTCCATTTTGGATACGTGATAACTTATAGTTCACAATGATTAGTCTTTGAAGCCAGGTTGCCTGGATTCAAATCCCAATTCTGCAACCTGTTAGTTGGGTGACTTTGTGCAAGTTACTTTATGTATCTCTGTTTTCATATCTGTCAAAATGTAATAATTGTGCATCTACCTCATAAAATTATTAGGAAGAATTAACTAGTTTATGTGCTTAGAAATATGCTTGGTACATAAATGCTATACAGATGTATGTATTTTGTTATTTTTATAACTAAGTTTGTATCTATAAAATACTCAAAATTCTTTTCTGGGAGGGGGACACTGGAGTGCAGTGGTGTGATCATGGCTCACTACAGCCTCGACCTTCCAAGCCCAAGCAATCCTTGCACCTCAGCCTCCTGAGTAGCTGGGACCACAGGCACACACCATTTGGAAGTCAGATATGTATAAATACATGTCTGTACATGTACACAAGACGTGGAGCACATAAAGTGAATATTACTGGTTCTGACACCTACTGAGCAATTTCTTGTCACTACTAGTGTAGGTTTATTTGGAAGAAAAAGTAGATAATGTGATTATCTAACAGTAGTTCACTGCCTCTGTAAAATAGAGAACCTGTTAATTTAAACCTTATACAAAAGGTTCTGTACCCCAATTTGAATGTATCACTTGGCCATGAGAAAAAAGCTATCCTACCAGTTTTATTTGATTAGTGCTGAAATAAAAATTTCACAAAGCAACTTGACGAAAATGGTAAAGGTAACCATACATTTCTATTAAATGTTATATTCCACTCTTAACTTACTAGTAGGCCCTTTTTTTTTTTTTTTTTTTTGTGGAGTTTCACTCTTGTTGCCCAGGCTGGAGTGCAAATGGTGCAATCTCAGCTCACTGCAACCTCCGCCTCCCGGATTTAAGTGATTCTCCTGCCTCAACCTACTGAGTAGCTGGAATTACAGGCATGCACCACCATGCCCTGCTAATTTTTGTATTTTTAGTAGAGATGGGGTTTCACCATGTTGGCCAGGCTGGTCTTGAACGCCTGAACTCAGGTGATCTGCCCTCCTCAGCCTCCAAGGTGCTTGGATTACAGGTGTAAGCTACCACGCCTGGCCGACTCTCTCTCTCTCACATACACATACACTCACGCACAAACACACGCATGCACACACAAACACACAGGACAATATGATCCGAGTCAGAGAAGTTTGTAGAGAGTTTCCCAACAGGTGGAATCAATATCAGTGGTGCTTTGTCACTTAATATTTCTCCATCAGTTTTCAAGGTGAAAAGAGGTAATAAAAAGTGATATTCTGTATGCATATGCATGCTCGCATCTGTGCACGTATGTCCATATTTCACTGAAGAATGTACTGGCAGTAAGTAGAAATAATATTTAGATAATAATCTTTGTTGTCCAAAATATCACCTAGAATTTGTCAGCAATCTTATGAATAAGGGAAGACTGAATGATTTGTAATGAGTTCTCTTCTCCACTATGATGATGCAATTTTTATTTTATAGCTTAGAGGAATGGAAAAACTTTTCCTTGCCAAGACTTATGTTATCCAATCCAAAGCATTTATGTTTCATGTTCAAGCATTAAAATTGCATACTCTTACTATAACATGATGTTTGTAGAACATTTCAGCATTACGTTCTCAGTAGAGTGAGTTTGGACAGGAATGCTTATCTCCATTCTTCAGATGAGAAATCTGAGATGTAGGCATTGTAACTTGCCAGTATCATCCAACTAGTAAAGGAGAACTCAGCTCTGATCTTACTGCTTGTGCTCTTTTCACCATACTATGCTGCCTTCTGTGAAACTGAATGATGCTACTAGTTTGCTTAATATTTAAAACTCCCTCTATGCTTATTAAAACTGTGCAAGGCCAGGCGTGGTGGTTCACGCCTGTAATCCCAGCACTTTGGGAGGCCGAGGTGAGTGGATCATCTGAGGTCGGGAGTTCGAGACCAGCTTGACCAACATGAAGAAACTCCATCTCTACTAAAAATACAAAAATTAGCCAGGCATGGTGGTGCATGCCTGTAATCCTAGCTACTCGGGAGGCTGAGGCAGAAGAATCACTTGAAACCAGGAGGTGGAAGTTGCAGTGAGCCGAGATTGTGCCATTGCACTCCTGCCTGGGCAACAAGAGTGAAACTCCATCTCAAAAAAAGAAAAAAAAAAAAAACTGCTTAAAACTAGCACATGAATGGATATTAACTTATACTCCTTTGTCAGGTTTATTATCTCATAGACTTAGAACTTTTAACAGCCTAGCTGATGCTTTTTAAGAAAACATCCCAATACAGCTTTAAAATGTGAAAACCGTACAGGAATTGATTAAATCTCATTTTGTCTAAGATATTCTACAGCATAGACTTTGCTAATGTGGCCTATTTTTTCTCACATAATCATAGATTTAATTTAAATTGCTTGCCTTTTAAAAATGTTAATTTTTTTTTCTGGATGATTGTCTCTTTGTGAAATTTGTATATTATGTGACCTGGAACAAACTAATAAATCCCATTTTTCAGCAGTTTCCTCATCTGTACAAGGGAGATAATTAGTAGTGCCTATATATATATGTTATATGATTGTTTTGATGATTTGTTGTAATAATGACTGTCAAGCACAATGCCTGGTATTTAGTAATCCCTAAAACATTAAGTGATTATGACTGTAATTACCATAATCAATTCTTAGGATTGTTATGAGGATAAAATTATAATATGATGTGATACATAGTAGGAATTTAATAAATTATAGCTACTCTTTTATAGGTTTATACCTCTGAAGTGATCACAAACAGAAAGGAATATGAGATGATTGTCACTTCATGTTTTGTAATTTTTTATTTGAAATAATTATAGACTCAGCAGGAGATGAGAAAATAGGACATAGAATCCCATTAGCTTTGTAGATTTATGCTTTCTGACAAATTTTGAAAATTTTCAGCCTTTTTTTCATTGAATTATATTTGCTATTCAACTTTCTTTTTGGAACTCTGATGACATAAATGTTAGATCTTTTGTTATTGTCACAGCTGTTATGATTCTTTTCGTTCTTTCAGTCTATTTTCCTTTGTTGTTCAATTAGGACAATCTATTTATCTGTTTTCAAGTTCACGGATTCTGTCCCGCCATATACATTTTCCTGTGGAACCAATCCAGTGAGATTTTTGTGTTAGTTATTTTATCTTTTTCAGTTTTGTAATTTTCATTTTGTTTATTTTTACAACTTCTATTTCTTTGCTGAGATGTTATATTATTCATATGTTTCAAGAGTGTTCATAATCGCTTGTTGAAGCATCTAATGATGTCTGCTTTAAAATCCTTGTCAGATAATTCCAACAGCTGAGTCATCTTGGTGTTGGCATCTGTTGATTGTCTTTGCTCATTCAAGATGTGGTTTTCTGATATTTCGTATGATGAGTTATATTCATTATATCCTGGACATTTTGAGTATTGTTATGAGACACTGGATCCCATTTAAATTTTATATTTTAGCAAGAAGTCACCCAGTTTAGGCTTAGTGTCTCTGTATTGGTTTACTTGTTTTTGACGACCTTGATGATTTTAAAGAGAAGTAGTCAGGACCTTTGTAGAATGTCCTTCAATTCAGATTTGTCTAACGCTTGTCTCATAGAGCAGGTTTGCGTGTTTTTGGAAGATTACAGAGATGACATGTCTTTTACATCATGTCATATTGAGGGAAAATCCTGTCAATATGACATAACTGATTATGTTAACTTTGATCACCTAATTGATGTCGTGTTTGCCAATTCTCTCCACTGTAAAGTTACATTCATCCCCACCTCCACTTTCCATAATGTTACTCTTTAGGAGCCTGTTGCCAAATGTAGTCTATACTTAAGGGGTAAGGATTTGTGCTACATCTCCTAGAAGGGTGTCCACATAAATTAGTTGAAATTATAATTTACAGAAAATTGTCTCTTTTTCACTGTTTACTTATCTAAGCATTTTTTTTAAATATCAGGATGGACACATGGGTATGTATTTTGTGATTTGAGTTATTTCTTTTTTACACAAAGTATTTTAGCTTTGGCCATTGGTGGGAGCTCTTTTAGTTTTTTTCTTGCATCCTTAGGTATATCCTTATTTTTGTGTGTGTGTGTGTGTGTGTGTGTGTGTGTGTGTGTGTGTGTGTGTGTCTGTGTGTGTGTATGTGTTACCCATGTTTTTACTTTCTGGCAGTACAAGATGCTTCAGGCTCATCTTGTATATTCTCTATCCCAGTCCTAGAATCAGCCATTTGCCCAAGGAGCCCTTGTTCCTTTTATTGGAGAATGGTATCAGAAACCAACTACTATTTATTATTCTTATACAATAATTATAAAATGTATAATAATATTTAATTATTTAAGGCTGAGTAATAGTTAATTATACAAACCATAATTTGCTTATCTATTAATCAATAGATGGACATTTGGGTTTTCTCCCTACCTTTTACCTATTGTGAATAATGCTGCTACAACCATGGGTGTACAACCATCTGAGCTCTGCTTTGAAATTTTGAGGCATATATCCAGCAGTGGAATTGCTGAATCATATAATAAATCTTTTTAACTTTTTGTGGAACTGCTGTACTGTTTTCTACTGAGGCTGCACCATTTCACATTTCCATCAGTAAATTACAAGGCTTCCAATTTCTTTATATCCTTGACAACACATATCATTTTCTGCTTTTAATGGCCATTGTAATGATTATAAAGTTGTTTTTCACTGTAATTTTTGTTCAATTTTTCAGACTTATTAGTAACGCTGAGAATGTTTTCATGTGCTTCTTGCTAATTTGTGTATCATCGTTGGAGAAGTGTCTATTCAAGTCCTTTGCCTCTTTCTATTTTAGAAATTTTTCCTTGTTGATGATGAATTGTAGAAATTCTTTTTATGTTCTGAATACTAATTCCTTATCACATATATGATTTCAAATACACCCATACCTGGAAGATATTTTGGGTTCAGTTTCAGACCACTGCAGTAAAGCAAGTCATACAATTTATTTTTTGGTTTCCCAGTGAATATGAACTATGTTTACAGTACACTATAATCTATTAAATGTGCAATAACATATGTCTAAAAAGCAATGTACATACCTCAATTAAAAATACTTTATTGCTTAAAAAAAAATGCTAACTATCACCTGAGCCTTCAGCGAGTTATAATCTTTTGATGGTGAAGGGTGTTACCTTGATGTTGATGGCTGCTGACTGATCAAGGTGGTGATTTCCAAAGTTTGGTGTGCCTGTCACAATATCTTAAAATAAGAAAATGGTGAAGTTTGCTCCATCAGTTGACATTTCCTTTCATGAAAGATTTCTCCATAGTATGTCATGATATTTGATAGCATTTTACCCTCAGAACTTAATTTCAAAATTACAATTCTCTTCAACCCTGCTGCTGCTTTATCAACTAAATTTATGTAACATTCTAAATCCTTTGTTGTCATTTCCACAATTTTCATAGTGTCTTCACCAGGAGTAGATTCCATCTCAGAAACCACATTTTTTGTTCACCCATCAGAAGCCACTTCTCATTCAAGTATTTATCTCGCAATTTCAGCAATTCAGACACATCTTCGGATTCCACTTCTAATTCAAGTTCTCTTGTGACTTTCACCACATCTGCAGTGACTTTCTCCTTTAAAATCTTGAAACCCTCAAAGTCATTCATGAGGACTGGAATCACTTTCTTCCAAACTCCTGTTAATGTTGATATTTTGACCTCCTCCCATGAATCACAAATTTTCTTAATGGTAAATCCTTTTCAAATGGCATCTAGAGTGATGAATCCTTTCCAGAAGGTTTTCAGTGTACTTCTCCCAGATACATTAGCAAAATCACTATCTGATATGTTTGGCTGTGTAACCACCCAAATCTCATTTTGAATTGTAGCTCCCATAATTCCCACATGCTGTGGGAAGGGCCCAGGGGGAGATAATTGAATCATAGGGGCATTTTCCCATATGCTGTTCTCATGGTAATAAATAAGTCTCACAAGATCTGATGGTTTTATAAGGGGTTTTCCTTTTCACTTGATTCTCATTCTCTCTCTTGCCTGCCACCATGTAAGAGGTGCCTTTCACTTTCTGCCATGATCATGCCGCCTCCCCAGCCACATGGAACTGCAAGTCCATTAAACCTCTTTTTCTTTATACCAGTATCAGGTATGTCTTTATCAGCAGTGTGAAAATAGACTAATACAGTAAATTATTACTGGCAGAGTGGGGTGCTGCTGGAAAGATACCCAAAAATGTGGAAGTGACTTTGGAACTGGGTAATAGGCAGAGATTGGAACAGTTTGGAGAGCTCAGAAGAAGACAGAAAGATGTGAGAAAGTCTAAAACTTCCTAGATACTTGTTGAATGGCTTTAACCAAAATGCTGATAATGATATGAACAATGAAATCCAGGCTAAGGTGGTCTCAGATGGAGATGAGGAACTTGTTGAGAACTGGAGTAAAGGTGACTCTTGCTCTGTTTTAGCAAAGAGACTGCCAGCATTTTGCACCTGCTCTAGAGGTTTGTGGAACTTTGAACTCGAGGGAGATGATTTAGGGTATCTGGCAGAAAAAAATTTCTAAGCAGCAAAGCATTCAAGAGGTGACTTGGGTGCCGTTAAAAGCATTCAGTTTTAAAAGGGAAATGGAACATAAAAGTTCAGAAAATTTGCAGCCTGACAATGTGATAGAAAAGAAAATCCCATTTTTCTGAGGAGAAATTCATGCTGGCTGCAAAAATTTGCATACATAACAAGGACCCAAATGTTAATCACCAAAACAATGGGGGAAATGTCTCCAGAGCATGTCAGAGACCTTTGTGGCAGCCCCTTCCATCACAGGCCTGGAGGCATAAGAGGAAAGAATGGCTTCTTGGGATGGGCCCAGGGACCCCTGCTCTTTACAGCCTAGGGACTTGGTGCCCTGTGTCCCAGCTGTTCTAGCCATGACTAAAAGGGGCCAAGGTGCAGCTCAGGCCACAGCTTCACAGGGTGCAAGCCCCAAGTCTTATCAACTTCCATGTGGTATTGAGCCTGTGGGTGCATAGAAGTCAAGAATTGAGGTTTGGGAACCTCCACCTTGATTTCACAGGATGTATGGAAATGCCTGGATGTCCCAGCAGAGGTGCTTTAGGGGCAGAGCCCTCATAGAGAACCTCTGCTAGGGCAATGCAGAAGGGAAATGGGTGAAAGCCCCAACACAGAGTCTCCACTGGGGCACTGCCTAGTGGAGCTCTGAGAAGGCCCCCATCCTCCAGACCCCAGAATGGTAGATCTACCATCAGTTTTCACCATGCACTTGGAAAAGCCACAGACACTTAATGCCAGCCCATGAAAGCAGCTTGGAGGGGGGCCATACCCTGCAAAGTCACAGGGGTGGAGCTGCTCAAGACCATGGGAACCCAACTCTTGCATCAGCATGACCTGGATGTGAAACATGGAGTCAAAGGAGACCATTTTGGAACTTTAATATTGAATTACTGCCCTATTGGAAATCAGACTTGAATGGGGCATGTAGCCCTTTTGTTTTGGACAATTTCTCCCATTTGGAACAGGTGCATTTATATAATGCTTGTATCCCGATTGTATCTAGGAAGTACCTAACTTGCTTTGGTTTTACGGGCTCATAGGTGGAAGGGACTTGTCTTATCTCAGATGAGACTTTGAACTGTGGACTTTTGAGTTAATCTTGAAATGAGTTAAGACTTTAGAAGACTGTTGGGAAGACGTAATTGGTTTTGAAATGTGAGGACATGAAATTCAGACAGGGCCAGGGGTGGAATGATATGGTTTGGCTGTGTCCCCATTCAAATCTCATCTTGAATTATATCTCCCATAATTCCCCCATGTTGTATTAGGGACATTGTGGGAGATAATTGAATTATGGCGGCATTTTCCCCCATTCTGTTCCCATGGTAATGAATAAGTCTCATGGGATATGATGATTTCATAGGGGGTTTTCATTTTCACTTGGTTCACATTCTCTCTTTTGACTGCCACCGTGTAAAGCATGCCTTTCACCTTCCACCATGATTGTGAGAACACAAGGAACTGTGAGTCCATTAAATCTCTTTTACTTTATAAATTATTTAGTCTTGGGTTTGTCCTTATAAACAGTGTGAAAATGGACTAATACACTATGGTAGTTTTGTCTTATAAAATGTATTTCTTAAATAATAAGACTTGAAAGTCAAAATTACTTCTTGATCCATGGGCTGTAGAATGGTGTTGTGCTCGCAGGCTTGAAAACATTACTCTCCTGGTATATGCCAATCGGAGTTCTTGAGTCACCAGGTACTTTGTCAGTGAGTAATAATAGTTTGAAAGTAATCTTTTTCTCTGAGAAGTAGGGCTCTACAATGGGCTTAAAATATTCAGTATACCATGCTGTAAACAAATGTGCTGTCATCCAGGCTTTGTTGTTGCATTTAGAGAGCACAGGTGGATTAGATTTATTATAATTCTTAAAGGTCCTAGGATTTTCAGGATGGTAAATGAGCACTGATTTCAACCTAAAGCCAACAGCTGCATTAGCTCTTAACAAGAGGGTGAACCTGTTTTTTTGAAGCTTTGAAGCCAGGCATTGACTTCTTCCTATCTATGAAAGTCCTAGATGGCATCTTCTTCCAATATAAGGCTGTTTTATCTACATAGAAAATCTGTAGCTTAGTTAGCCACCTTCATCAGTATCTTAGCTAGATCTTCTGGGTAACATGCTGCAGCTTCTACATCAGCACTTGCTACTTCACTTTGCACTTCATGTTGTTTCTTTCCTTAAACCTCATGAACCAAGCTCAGCCAGTTTCCAACTTTTCTTCTGTAGCTTTCTTACCTCTGTCAGCTTCATAGAATTGAAGAGAGTTAGGGCCTTGCTCTGGATGAGCCTTTGGGTTAAGGGAATGTTATGACTCATTTTATCTTCCATCCAGATTACTAAGCTTTCTCCATATTAACAATAATAATGTTTATTATTATTATTATTAATGTTAGCTTGTGTGAAGTTCACTGAAGTAGCACTTTTAATTTCCTTCAAGAACTTTGTCTTTGCATTCACAACTTGACTGTTTGGCACAAGAGGCTGAGCTTTGTCCTCTCTCAGGTTTAGAGATGCCCTTCTCACTAAGCTTAATCATTTCTAGCTATTGATTTAACCTGTACAATTTCTTTCTTTCACCTGTACAATTAGAGGCCATTTTAGGGTTATTAACTGACCTAAT
Source organism: Macaca nemestrina (assembly GCF_043159975.1). NCBI lineage: Eukaryota > Metazoa > Chordata > Mammalia > Primates > Cercopithecidae > Macaca > Macaca nemestrina. Next base: position 81,456,928 of record NC_092145.1, read on the forward strand.
TTCAATATTATCATGTCACCTGAGATAGGCAGGCCTTAGGAAAGGGAGAAAAATGAAGGAATAGCCAGTTGGTGGAGCAGTCAGAGCACACACAATATTTATTGATTAAGTTTGTGGTGCTCAAAACAATTACAACAGTAACATAAAAGAGCACTGATTGCAGCTTATCATAACAGATATAATGGTAATTATATTACTATTATATTAATCGAATTACTGAAAATGTTTGAAATGTTATGAGAATTACTGAAATGTGCCACAAAGACACAAAATGATCACATTCTACTGGAAATATAGAATCAATTGACTTTCTTGATGCAGGGTTACTACAAACTTTTAATCAGTAAAAATCTCAATATCTGCAGAACTCAATAAAGCAAAATAAAATAAAACAAGGTATGTTTATATTTTCTCCCATTCTGTAGATTTCCTTCTAGGTGTTGAACTACCATAATCTTGAGCTACATAAAACATAAGCAGGTTGTTAAAACCATTTAAACTAAGGAATTTAGAGACTTTGTTGTGCTGAAATGTTTTTTTTTTTTTTTTTTTTTTTGCAGTTTTTTAAAGTAAATTGTCCTAAGGTGGCTAATTTTAAAAAAGTATACATTTATCTGCATAAATTTCATAGCTGGGAACACTATACCCCGGAGGCTTTATGACTAGGTACTTGGATATCTTCTTGGTAAGTTTATTTTAATTCTATGGGAAGCAGAAAATTTTTCTAGTTGAGATGGATGGAAAGGGGCCAGGGGCAAAGTCCTTTGAATGGATGGTAATGACCCAGGGGGTAAAGCTCCTTATTTTTCCAGCTTTTTAGGAATTTGTTCACCCATCCTTGATTTGGAGGATCTGAATTAATTCTATCTCCCAAAATCTGTCATTATAATCTCACATACCCACCTCTTCTGTGATAGTCCCTGGACCTAGTGAGAAAGGTGATTATATAGTTTAGGCACCAGGGGTTTACCAACTAAAATAGCTTGGGCTTGGTGGGATTTGAAGTAATTTTTAAATTTTGAACCTATCAGATACAGATGTGGTTATTTCCACTCTTCTCTCCACTTTCCAAAGGCAGAGATGCCTCTTCCCATGGCCACCACGACCACAGGTCCATGGGGTGTACTGACAGACTACCACCAATATTTCCTTAAGGCTAAAATCCTCTTCAGTTAGTTTGCATGAATGCTACCTGTTGCCTTTCAGGGCAGCAGGTGCCCCTCTGGCACAAAGCAGATCCAGAAATGCCATCCAAGAGCCAATTCCAGGAATTAGAGACTCCAAGAGGCTACTTGGTCCTCTACCCCCTTGTAGTCACAACTTGAGTTCCTGCAAACTTTGCCATTATGGGCTACATGCTCTGGGGCCTCTAAGGTGCTCTTGTACCTTAGGTGGTGCCAAAGGTGCAAGACAAAGTTCCCTTTCCCTTTCCTTCTGCTTTTCTCATGTGGAAGGAGTCTTGTTCCATAGCCACCACAGCTGGAAATGTGCTGATTATCACCAGAAACCAGTAAGTCCCAAGGCTCACCAAGGCTCTCACTGTAATACCTGGGTATTGCTTCTGATTATTCAGGGCTCAAGAGCTGTTCAGTTAGCAAGTGGTGAATCCTGCCGAGACTGGGTCCTTCCCTTCAAAGCAGCAAATATCCTTCTTACCCGGGGTATGTCTAGAAATATTGTCCAGGAGCTGGGGCTTGGAAAGGTGGCCCTACGACTCTGATTGGTACCCTTTTCTACTGTGGCTGAGCAGGTGTCCAAGATGCAAGACAAAGTTCTTCCCACTCTTCTATCTCCTCAAGCAGAGGGAAGGGGTCTCTTTTGTAGCCATGTAACCCCAGTTCTACACCCTGGGGTTAGGGAGGGGTGATGCCAGCACTCCTTTATTGCCCCAGCTGGTGTTATAGTAGGTCATGTGTATCCCAAGTCTCCTGGCTCTGTGCCCAATTCAGCACTAGTACTCATCTAGTGGTCACAGCTTTTGTGGCCTAAACTGCCTTTTAAGTTTATTTGGAGCCCCAGAGAACTGTACCCCATAATGGCAAAGTTTGCAGGAACTCAAATTCTGACCACTGGGATGGGCAATTCACGTCTGCCTAGAGCTGGTTTAAATGCTCCCTCCATGACCAGGTGTCAGCTGAGTTTGGTTCAGTTTTGTTTTCTGTTATAATAGAGAATTACTGAGTTCAATGCCTCACAAATTCTGGATTCTCTCCCCAGCCTACAGAAATGTTTACACACCATGCCACTGCTGCCAGGTATGGAGGAGGCATGGCATCTGTGACTCAAGATTCTTTTTCCTACCTCCTCAGTGCCTCTTTCAGTGATATGATGTTAAAACCAGGTACTATATGTGCTCAACTGACTTTTGGTTCTTATGAAGGAGTTTGTGTGTGTGTGTGTGTGTAGATATTTGTTAAACTGGTGTCCTTGTGGGTCAGACAATTGGTGGAGCCTTCTATTCTGACTCCATGCTCCGCCCTTTCCCAGGGTTCCTCTTACTATCATATTTTAGCTGGGACAAATAGATGATATTTTAAAGGTAGTACAAATACCAAACCAGACAGGATTTGATTTGGGAGCCATACACAGGCTGTCATTGTAAAAAGGATAAAGTCTTAGCTAGTGAACTACAGCAGGAGACAGTTACCATTGCTCTTTCTAGAAGAAAAACTAGAGGCAGTTTAGTCTTGGCTAGCAAAAGGTGGCTTTTTATGTAGATGAAACACCTGAAGTAGTCAAAAATACTTAATTTTTGCTGGCCTTTTAAAATTTTCATTTTTCATTTTGCAGCTGCCGAAGTTTAACCAATTCACAGGTCTTGTTATTCATAATTTGGAATTCTCCTTTGGATTTAACCAAATAGGATAGAGTTGGTCAAACCCAATGTGAAAAAGAAAACAACAATGACAAGAAAATACAAATAATGAAATCAGAAACAAATGAATAAACACAAAATAGTTAAGCAAAACAAATTATTATACTGTTTATACTATAAATGAGCACTCTAATGATAAGGAGAAATTAAGATCAGCTTATTGTAAATAATAACTTTTAGTTATTAAGGAGAATTTTTAATACAAAACTCCAGCTCAGGTACTTACTTAGGAATGGGGCCCAGGCTGAAAACTGCTCTCTACCATCTTAAAAGCTGGAAAAACAAGTCTTCCCTTTTGGAAGTGAGTAAACTCCAGAAAAAGACTTGTACAGCAAAATAAACATTAGTTATTACCCAAATTTGGGGAGATTAGTGATCCTCTGGGAGGGGGAAGCTTCCAGATGTCAGCAAATTTTCCTATTGGTTTGAATAGTCAAAATAGCCAAAGCCTAAGCAATGTTTGATTTGTATGTATATATAAGCTATACCAAGCATCAATCAGGGAATGTGTGGCAGGTTAGGGCCACCTTCACATGGAGTCCTGTCTGTTGGTCACTAATTTGTAAGCCAAAAAGTATCTGAGATAGGTCTCAACAAATTTAGAGTATATTTTTCATTCTTATGAAGGAGCTTTTCTGTTGGCTCTTGACACAGCCTCAGGAGGTTCTGAAAACTTGTGCTTGATTTTACAGCTGGATTTTATACATTTTAGGGAGACAGAAATTACAGGCAATATATGTAACTTATACATTGATCGGCCCAGAAAGCAGGACACCTCAAAATGGTGGCTCCCAGATGATACGTATATTCAAAGATTTTCTGATTGGCAATTGGTTGTAGGAATTAAGCTTTGTCTGAAGAGTTGAAGTCAAATTGGGTTAAGGTAAGGGGGTGTTGTGGAAGCCAAGGTTCTTATCATGTAGATGAACCCCAGAGAGAGCAGGCTTCAGAGTGAATAGTTGTGAATGTCTCTTATGAGACCTTAAAGTGTGTCAGACTCTCATGAAAAGACGTAGTAAGAGATGGAGATTCTCTACAGAATATAAATTGCCCACATAAGAGGTAACTTTTCAGGGCCATTTCAAAATATGTCAAGGAAATACATTTTAGGGCGAAATACTTTGATTTCCCTCAGGGCCTGCTATTTGTCATGTGATGTTATAGCAGAGTTAGGTTGGAATTTGGTGTTATATTGTAACAAAGCGTCTATTTTGTCAGTCTTAAGATCTCTGTTTTAACGTTAATTCTCATCAGTTGTGTCTAAACTCTAAAAGGAGGAGGGTATAATAAGATATGTCTGATCCTCCCTTCCCATCATGGCCTGAACTAGCTTTTCAGGCTTTTGGGGGATCACCTTGGCTGAGAAAAGGGTCCGTTCTGTTGGTTGGTAGGCTTAGAATTTCATTTTTTGGTTTACACTATCCATTATTAAAAATAAAGTTTCAAGATTTCAGTATTATTGTACAGTTGTCTGGTTCTCCCTTCAATTCCATCAATGTTTGCTTCATACGTATATATAGGCTGTGATATTTGGTGCACATATTTTTATAATAGTTTTTTTCTTTTTGTTGAAATGATTATTTTATCAATATATAAAATCCTTCTTTTCTTGTGAAACAATTTTTGACTTCTAATTTATTGTATCTGATATTACTATAACCACCCTGATCTCCATTGTTTACTATTTGTGTGTAACATCTTTTTACATTTTTTAAAAATTTCAACCTAAGTTTGTCTTTATATGTGGAAAATCTTTTGTAGTCTGCATATAGTAGGGTAACTTTTTCAATTGATTCTACCAATCTGTGCTTTATTATTAGGGAGTTTCACCTATTTACATGAGGCGATTACTTGCTGCAAAGAACTATTTCTAATTTTCTATATCCTATAGTGCTTTTATCCCTCATTTTTTCCCTACAGTCTTCCTCTGTGCCTAGTTGATTTTTTGAAAATATATATTGAAAACATTTTTTTGTGTGTGCATTCTATACATTTTTTCTGTGGTTACTCATGGGAGTCACATATAATAAACTAATAACAATCAATTTTGAATTGATATAAACTTAACTTTAATCACATGCAAAGACAACTCCTTTACAGCTCTATCCCCTATCACCACCCTCCACACCTTATTATATTGATGTCACAAATTACATATTTATATATTGTATACCTATTAATATAGATTTAAATTATTTTTATACATTTTTAAATCAAGTAGAATAATTAAAAGTATAGTTATTAACCAAAATTACAATACTTTTCTTGTGTGTGTTTTTTTCCACTTAACCCACCAATCCCATCATTGGGTATATATCCAAATGAGCATAAATCATTCTATTATAAAGACACACGCACATGCATGTTAATTGCAGCACTATTCACAATAGCAAAGACATGGAATTAACCTAAATGTCCATCAACAGTAGACTGGCTAAAGAAAATATGGTACATATACACCATGGAATAGTACCCAGCCATATAAAAGAGTGTGATAATGTCCTATGCATCAACATAGATATCCTAAGCATCAACATAGTTGCAACTGGAGGCCATTATTTTTGCTTCCTTCAGGGTCTCTTGTAAGGCAGGCCTGGTGGTGACAAAATCTCTAAGCATTTGCTTGTCTGTAAAGGATTTTATTTCTCCTTCACTTATGAAACTTAGTTTGGCTGGATATGAAATTCTGGCTTGAAAATTCTTTTCTTTAAGAATGTTGAATATTGGCCCCCACTCTCTTCTGGCTTGGAGAGTTTCTGCCAAGAGATCTGCTGTTAGTCTGATGGGCTTCCCTTTGTGGGTAACCCGACCTTTCTCTCTGGCTGCCCTTAAGATTTTTTCCTTCATTTCAACTTTGGTGAATCTGGCAATTATGTGTCTTGGAGTTGCTCTTCTCGAGGAGTATCTTTGTGGCATTCTCTGTATTTCCTGAATTTGAATGTTGGCCTGCCCTACTAGGTTGGGGAAGTTCTCCTGGATGATATCCTGAAGAGCGTTTTCCAACTTGGTTCCATTTTCCCCCTCACTTTCAGGCACCCAAATCAGACGTAGATTTGGTCTTTTTACATAATCCCATACTTCTTGAAGGCTTTGTTCATTTCTTTTTCTTCTTTTTTCTTTAGATTTCTCTTCTCACTTCATTTCATTCATTTGATCCTCAATCGCTGATACTCTTTCTTCCAGTTGATCGAGTCGGTTACTGAAACTTGTGCATTTGTCACGTATTTCTCATGTCATGGTTTTCATCTCTGTCCATTTGTTTATGGCCTTCTCTGCATTAATTATACTAGTTATCAATTCTTCCACTCTTTTCAAGATTTTTAGTTTCTTTGCACTAGGTACGTAATTCCTCCTTTAGCTCTGAGAAGTTTGATGGACTGAAGCCTTCTTCTCTCATCTCGTCAAAGTCATTCTCTGTCCAGCTTTGATCTGTTGCTGGCGATGAGCTGCGTGCCTTTGCAGGGGGAGATGTGCTCTTATGTTTTGAATTTCCAGCTTTTCTGCCCTGCTTTTTCCCCATCTTTGTGGTTTTATCTGCCTCTGGTCTTTGGTGATGGTGATGTACTGATGGGGTTTTGGTGTAGGTGTCCTTCCTGTTAGTTAGTTTTCCTTCTAACAGTCAGGACCCTCAGCTGTAGGTCTGTTGGAGATTGCTTGAGGTCCACTCCAGACCCTGTTTGCCTGGGTATCAGCAGCAGAGGCTCCAGAAGATAGAATATTGCTGAACAGTGAGTGTACCTGTCTGATTCTTGCTTTGGAGGCTTCCTCTCCGGAGTGTACTCCACCGTGTGAGGTGTGGGGTGTCAGTCTGCCCCTAGTGGGGGATGTCTCCCAGTTAGGCTACTCAAGGGTCGGGGACCCACTTGAGCAGGCAGTCTGTCCGTTCTCAGATCTCAACCTCCATGTTGGGAGATCCACTGCTCTCTTCAAAGCTGTCAGACAGAGTTGTTTGTATCTGCAGAGGTTTCTGCTGCTTTTGTTGTTGTTGTTCTTGTTGTTTAGCTGTGCCCTGTCCCCAGAGGTGGAGTCTACAGAGAGACTGGCAGGCCTCCTTGAGCTGCTGTGAGCTCCACCCAGTTCGAGCTTCCCAGTGGCTTTGTTTACCTACTTAAGCCTCAGCAATGGTGGGCGCCCCTCCCCCAGCCTCGCTGCTGCTTTGCAGTTAGATCGCAGACTGCTGTGCTAGCAATGAGGGAGGCTCCCTGGGCATGGGACCCTCCCAGCCAGGTGTGGGATATAGTCTCCTGGTGTGCCCGTTTGCTAAGACCCTTGGTAAAGCACAGTGCTGGGGTGGGAGTTACCCGATTTTCCAGGTGTTGTGTGTCTCAGTTCCCCTGGTTAGGAAAAGGGATTCCCTTCCCCCTTGCACTTCCCATGTGAGGCGATGCCTCGCCCTGCTTCAGCTCTCGCTGGTCGGGCTGCAGCAGCTGACCAGCACCGATTGTCCTGCACTCCCTAGTGAGATGAACCCAGTACCTCAGTTGAAAATGCAGAAATCACCTGTCTTCTGTGTCGCTCATGCTGGGAGCTGGATACTGGAGCTGTTCCTATTTGGCCATCTTGCTCTGCCCTGGAGGCCATTATTTTAAACAAAGCAGGAACAGCAATCCAAATACACTATGTTCTCACTTATAAGTGGGAGCTAAGTATTAAGTACATATGAACACAAAGAAGGGAGCAATTGACACAAGGGCCTATTTGAGGATAGAGAGTGGGAAGAGGGTGAGGATTAAAAAACTACCTATTTGTTATTATGCTTATTACCTGGGTGACAATCTGTATAGCAAACCCTCATGAAACATAATTTACCTATACAAAAAAGTCCCCACATGTACCCCTGAACCTAAAATAGAAGTTTTAATAACTCAATAATGCTGCTTTCATATATTTGCTCCTGTATTTACCTTTATCAGATATTTTTATATCTTCATATGGCTTCAAGTTACTGTTTAGCATCCCTTTATTTCACCTTAAATAACTGACATGCTTTTCCATTTCTTGTAGGCCAGGATGAATCATAATAAACTCTCAGCTTTTGTTTATTTGGAAATGTCATAATTTTGCTGTCATTTGGAAAGACAATTTAGCAAGATATAGACTCCTCAGTTCACATTTTTTTTCATTCATCACTTCAAGCATATCATCTGTAAACCAAAAGTAAAATTCTTAGAGTCACAACCAAAAAAAGCACCCAGCTCTCAACTAAGGGGATCCAAAGAAACCTGAAAAACTAGTTTAAACCATGATAAGATGATGGGGAAGGGGGATCAGACGTGCCTCATTAAGCCCTTTCTCTTTTGAAGCTTAGACACAACTGACCATAATTAACATTAAGAGGGAGATCAGAAGACTCTTTGGAGCAATAAGATACCAACTCCAACCTAAGTTTTGTATAACATCATATGACAGATAATAGCCACTAAAAGAAATCAAAGTATTTTACCCCACAATGCATTTCTTTGACATGGTTCTGCAAAGACTTCTCTTGCAGGCAAAATTTACATTCTACAGAGAATCCTCTCCCCTTTCCAGGTTTTTTCCTTATCCAGTAGAGATTTAATTGAGAGTCAGACACCTTTTAATGTCGGATAATAGACATTCACATCTGTCTCTCTGAAGTCTGCTATCTGGAACCTACATCTATACAAAAAGAACCTTTGCTTCCACAACACACCCCTTACCTTACTCAAGGTGATGTCAACTCTTCATATAGAGCTTAACTCAACCAATTGCCAATCAATAAATCTTTGAATTCACTTATAACCTGGAAGACCCACTTAAAGATGTCCCACCTTTCTGAGCCAAAACAATGTATACTTTACAGGTATAGACTTATGTTTCTGCCTTTAATTGCTATATTCATAAAATGTATAAAATCAAGCTGTAACCAAAACACCTTGTGTACATGTTCTTAGGATCTCCTGAGGCTGTGTCATGGGTCTGTGTCCTCACGTTTGGCTCAGAGAAAACCTTTTGAAATATTTTACAGAATTTGGCTTTTATTTTTGTAAACACATCCCAATGCCTGATAGCTTCCATGATTTCTATTGATAAATCTTTTGAAAATCTTATTGAGATTCCCTTGTATGTGACAAGTTGCTGTTGTTTTGCTACTTTAAAGATACTCTCTTTGTCTTTGAATTTTGACAGTTTTATTATAATGTGTTTCTGTGTGGGTCTCTTTGGGTTTATACTACTTGAAATTTGTTGACTTCCTTTTATTTTTATTTAAATATTTTCTCAAATTTGAGAAACGTTTAGCCAATTATTTATTCAAATAAGCCTTCTGTCCCATTCTCTCACTCTTCTCTTTCTGGAAATTCTATAATATGTATATTGGTCCTTATGATAGTGTCTTGTGTTCCTTAGGTTTTGTCCACTTTTCTTCATTTTTTTCTCATACTCAATAATTTTAATTGTTCTGTTTTTGAATTCAATGATTCTTTTTTCTGTGTGCTTCAGTCATTTGTTGAAGTTCTCTAATGAATTTTTAAATCAGTTATTGAATTTTTAAGCTCCCAAATTTGTTTGGTCTCATTTTATAAATTCTCTTTGTAAACATTCTATTTTTTCTTTTTAGAGATGGATTCTCACTCTGTTGCCCAGGCTGGAGTGCAGTGGCATGATCTCAACTCACTGCAACCTCCATCTCCCAGGTTCAGGCAATTCTGCTGCCACAGGTTCTCCAGTAGCTGGGACTACAGGTGCATACTGCCACACTCAGCTAATTTTTTTTGTATTTTGGTAGAGACGGGGATTCACCATGTTGCCCAGGCTGGTGTCAAACTTCTGAGCTCAGACAATCCATCCACCTTGGCCTCCCAAAGTGCTGGGATTACAGGCATCAGCCACTGCACTCTGCCTAATATTCTAATTTTTATATAAAATTTCTCTGATATCCTTTAGTTTTTTGTCTGTATATTTTGACAATTTGAGCACATTTAAGTCTGTTGTTTTAATTACTTTGTCTAGTTATTCTGATGCCTGTGTTTCTTTTTCTTTGCTTTTTTTTTTTTTTTGAGACAGAGTCTAACTCTGTTGGCCAGGCTGCAGTGCAGTGGCATGATCTCAGCTCACTGCAGCCTCCGCCTCCCAGGTTCAAGTGATTCTCCTGCTTCAGGCTTCCCAAGTAGCTGGGACTACAGGTACTTGTCACCACACCCAGCTAATTTTTGTAATTTTAGTAGAGACTAGTTTCATTATGTTGGGCAGGTTGGTGTTGAACTCCTGGTCTCAAGTGATTCACCTACCTCAGCCTCCCAAAGTACTGGAATTACAGGCATGAGCCACCACACCCAGCCTGCCTGTGTTTCCTGAGTGTTGATTTTCACTACTTTAATTTATTTATTTCAATGGGCCAGGTTTTCCTGTTTCTATGAATGCCTTGTGAGTTTTTGTTGTTGTTTTTGCAGTTGTTATTGAAAATTGCACATTTGGAAAAAAGCCACCTCTTCTAATCTTTGCAGACTGCTTGTGCATGGGACGTCCTTCACTAATTAGCAGGGCATGTTCTGACCCTAGGGATCAGTCTGAGTAGAAAGATTAATATCTCTTCACTTCTTTTCTGAGCATACATATTGCCTGGGCTTATATGTTGCTTTTTCAATTCTCTCACATACATGACTGTGGCAGAAAGTCAGGGACCCCGAATGGAGGGACTGGTTGGAGCTGTGGCAGAGGAACATAAATTGTGAAGATTTCATGGACATTTATCACTTGCCTAATAATACTCTTATAATTTCTTACAGCCGTCTTTACTTCAATCTCTGAACATAAATTGTGAAGATTTCATGGACGTTTATCAGTTCCCCAAACTAATACTTTTATAATTTCTTGTGCCTGTCTTACTTTAATCTCTTAATCCTGTTATCTTCAGAAGCTGAGGATGTATGTCACCTCAGGACCACAATAATTTTATCTAACTTTACAAATTAATTGTAAAACGTGTGTGTTTGAATAATATGAAATCAGTGCACCTTGAAAAAGAACAGAATAACAGCGATTTTAGGGAACAAGAGAAGACAATCACAAGGTCTGACTGCCTGTGGTGTCGGGAAGAATAGAACCATATTTTTCTTCTTGCAGAGAGCCTATAAATGGACGTGCAAATAGGAGAGATATCACTAAATTCTTCTCCTAGCAAGGAATATTAAATATTAAGACCCTAGGAAAAGAATTGCATTCCTGAGAGGAGGTCTATAAATGGCCGCTCTGGGAGTGTCTGTCTTATGTGGTTGAGATGAGGACTGAAATATGCCCTGGTCTCCTGCAGTACCCTCAGGCTTATGAGTGTGGGGAAAAAAATCCCACCCTGGTGAATTTGAGGTCAGACCAGTTATCTGCTCTCGAACCCTGTTTTCTGTTGTTTAAGATGTTTGTCAAGGCAATATGTGCACAGTCGAGCATAGACCCTCAGTAATTCTAATTTTGTCTTTGCCTTGTGATCTTGCTTTTCCCTTTGCCTTGTAATCTTTATTGGCCTCAGAAGCATGTGATCTTTGTGACATACTCGTTGTTTGTACACCCCCTCCCCTTTTGAAGTCCTTAATAAAAACTTGCTGGTTTTGCAGCTCAGGGGACATTAGGGACCTACCAATATGTGATGTTACCCCTGGAGGCCCAGCTGTAAAATTCCTCTCTTTGTACTCTTTCTCTTTATTTCTCAGATCGGCCAACATTTAGGGAAAATAGAAAGGACCCATGTTGAAATCTTGGGGGTTGGTTCCCCGATACATGCTGCTTTAAATATTTTAATTTTCCAAACACTCTCACCTCAGCTTTTCCTCAGGGCCTTCAATGGTTGAGTGTACATCTCCACTTGTGACATCTTGGCCCAGACATCTGTGGATCCTTTTATTAGTCAGGGTTCTCTAGAGGGACAGAACTAATAGGATATATGAATATACAAAAGGAGTTTAATAAGAATAGTTGACTCACACAAATGCAACTTGAAGTCCCACAATAGGCCATCTGCAAGTTGAGGGCAAGAAAACTAGTGGTGGCTTAGTCCAAGTCCCAAAACCTCAAAAGTAAGGAACCCAATAGTGCAATATTTGGTCTGTGGCCAAAGGCCCAGGAGCCCCTGGAAAGACACTGATGTGAGTCCAAGAGTACAAAAAGCTGAAGAACGTGTAGTCTGATAGTCAAGTGCAGGAAGCATCCAGCATGGGAGAAAGATGAAGGTGAGAAGACTCAGCAAGTCAGCTTCTTCCATCTTCTTCTGCATGCTTTTTCTAGCTATGCTGGCAGCCAGTTGGATGTTGCCCTTTGAGTTTGCCTGAGGGTGGGTCTTCCTCTCCCAGTCCACTGACTTAAATGTTAATCTCTTCTGGCAACACCCAGAAACACCCAGATACACCCAGAAACAATACTTTACATCCTTTAATACAATCAAGTTGACACTTAATATTAACCATCACAATCCTAGTCCTACAGATTTTATACACCATATTTGCTGCTTTCTGCTGCTTTTTCTGACATGAGCTCTAAGATAGATACAACAGAGACTTGTTTTTCAGGCAGCTCTCAGTTTAGGACATGCAAATATTGTCCTCTTTTCTTCCTCCAGTTGGAAGGTGGAAGTTAAGAACTGGGCTACTGCCCCCTCCAGAGCAAGATTGTGTCACTCTGGAGAAGGTAGGTGGAGTGAGAAAAACCAAAAAATGTTTTACTATTTGGTATGTGTTTTTTTTCTTTTTTGTCCTTTCACTTAGTTGTTGACTCTTTTTCAGGGTTCCCAGAAGATTACTTTAGCCAAATTTTGGTTGCTTTTCAATATTTCCTTGGGGGAACAATTTATTGGACCTTCCTATTCTACAATTCTACTGACATCACTCATACACAGTTGCATTCACGTGTCTTAATTTTCAAAAGAGTCTCACTCCAGCTTCTCCTCAGAGTGTTAGATGGCCTATTGTGTATCTCACGTATAATCTTTTTTTTATTATTATTCTTTAAGTTCTGGGATACATGTGCAGAATGCACAGGTTTGTTACATAGTTATAAATGTGCCATGGTGGTTTGCTGCACCCATCAACCAGTAATCTACATTAGGTATTTCTCCTAATGATATCCCTCCCCTATCCCCCCACCCCCCCCAACAGACCCCAGTGTGTGATATTCCCCTCCCTGTGTCCATCTGTTCTCATTGTTCAACTCCCAATTATCAGTGAGAACATGCAGTGTTGGTTTTCTGTTCCTGTGGTAGTTTGCTGAGAATGATGGTCTCCAACTCCCTCCATGTCACTGCAAAGGACATCAACTCATCCCTTTTTATGGCTTCCTGGTATTCAATGGTACATATGTGCCACATTTGCTTTATCTGGTCTATCATTGATGGACATTTGGGTTGGTTCCAAGTCTTTGCTATTGTAAATAGTGCTGCAATAAACATACATGTGAATGTGTCTTTATAGTAGAATAATTTATAATACTTCAGGTATATACCTAGTAATGGGATTGCTGGCTCAAATGGTATTTCTGGTTCTAGATCCTTGAGGAATCATCATACTGTCTTCCACAATGATCGAACTAATTTACACTCCCACCAATGGTGTAAAAGCATTCCATTTCTCCACATCCACTCCAGCATCTGTTGTTTCCTGACTTTTTAAGGATCGCCATTCTAACTGGTGCGAGATGGTATCTCATTGTGATTTTGATTTGCATTTCTCTAATGACCAGTGATGATGAGCTTCCTTTCATATGTTTGTTGGCTGTACAAATGTCTTCTTTTGAGAAGTGTCTGTTCATATCCTTCATTTACTTATTAATAGGATTGTTTGTTTTCTTCTTGTAAATTTGTTTAAGTTCCTTGTAGATTCTGGGTATTAGCCCTTTGTCAGATGGATAGATTGCAAAAATTTGCTCCCATTCTGTAAGTTGCCTGTTCACTCTGATGATAGTTTCTTTTTCTGTGCAGAAGCTCTTTAGTTTAATTAGATCCCATTTGTCAATTTTGGCTTTTGTTGCCATTGCTTTTAGTGTTTTAGTCATGAAGTCTTTGCCCACGCCTATGTCCTGAATGGTATTGCCTAGGTTTTCTTCTAGGGTATTTTATGGTTTTAGATTTTCAGTTTAAGTCTTTAATCCATCTTGAGTTAATTTTTGCATAAGGTGTAAGGAAGGGGTCCAGCTTCAGTTTTCTGCATATGCTTAGCCAGTTTTTCCAATATCATTTATTAAATAGGGAATCTTTCCCCATTGCTTGTTTTTGTCAGGTTTGTCAAAGATCAGATGGTTGTAGATGTGTGGCGTTATTTCTGAGGCCTCTGTTTTGTTCCATTGGTCTATATATCTGTTTTGGTACCGGTACCATGCTGTTTTCACTACTGTAGCCTTGTAGTATACTTTGAAGTCAGGTAACGTGATGCCTCCAGCTTTGTTATTTTTGCTTAGGATTGTCTTGGCTATACGGGACTGTTTTTGGTTCTGTATAAAATTTAAAGTAATTTTTTCTAATTCTGTGAAGAAACTCAATGGTAGCTTGATGGGAACAGCATTGATTTTGTAAATTACTTTGGGCAATATGGACATTTTTGTGATATTGATTCTCCTATTCATGAGCATGCAATGTTATTCCATTTGTCTATGTCCTCCCTTATTTCTTTGAGCAGTGGATTGTAGTTCTTCTTGAAGAAGTCCTTCACATCCCCTGTGAGTTGTATTTTTAAGTATTTTATTCTCTTTGTAGCAATTGTGAATAGGAGTTTAGTCATGATTTGGCTGTCTGCTATTCTATTATTGGTGTATAAGAATGCTTGTGATTTTTGCATATTGATTTTATACCCTGAGACTTTGCTTAAGTTGCTTATCAATTTAAGGAGATTTTGGGCTGAGATAATTGGGTTTTCTAAATGTACAATTATGTCATCTGCAAACAGACGCAATTTTACTTCCTCTCTTCCTATTTGAATACCCTTTATTTCCTTTTCTTGCCTGTTTGCCCTAGCCAGAACTTCCAATATGATGTTGAATAGGAGTGGAGAGAGAGTGCATCCTTGTCTTGTGCTGGCTTTCAAAGGGAATGCTTCCAGCTTTTGCCATATTCAGTATGATATTGGTTGTAGGTCTGTCATAAATAGCTCTTATTATTTTGAGATACTTTCCATTAATTCCTAGTCTATTGAGAGTTTTTAGCATGGAGGGGTATTGAATTTTATCAAAGACCTTTTCTGCATCTATTGAGATAATCATGTGTTTTTGCCATTGGTGCTGTTTATGTGATGGATTACATTTCTTTGTTGCATATGTTGAACCAGCCTTACATCCCAGGGGTGAAGCTGACTTGATTGTAGTGGATAATTTTTTTGATGTGCTGCTGGATTTGGTTTGCCAGTTTCTTGAGGATTTTCACATTGATGTTCATCAGGGATATATGTCTGAAATTTTTTGTTGTTGTTGTTGTGTCTCTGCCAAGTTTTGGTATCAGGATGATGCTGGCCTCACAAAATGAGTTATGGAGGATTCCCTTTTTTTTCTATTGTTTGGAATCATTTCAGAAGGAATGGTACCAGCTCCTCTTTGTACCTCTGGTAGAATTCAAGTGTGAATTCGTCTGGTCCTGGGCTTTTTTGGTTGGTAGGCGATTAATTACTGCCTTAATTTCCGAACGTATTATTGGTCTACTTACGGATTCTATTTCTTTCTGGTTTAGTCTTGGGAGAGTGTATGTGTCCAGGAATTTATCCACTTCTTCCAGATTTTCTAGTGTATTTGCATAGAGGTATTTATAGTATTCTCTAATAGTAGTTTGTATTTCTGTAGGATCAGTGGTGATATTCCCTTTATCACTTTTTTGTGTCTATTCGATTCTTCTCTCCTTTCTTCTTTATTAGTCTGGACAGCAGTCTATTTTTTAATCTTTTCAAAAAAAACCAGCTCCTGGATTCATTGATTTTTTGAAGGGTTTTTCATGTCTCTATCTCCTTCAGTCTGCTCTGATCTTAGTTACTTTTTGTCTTCTGCTAACTTTTGAATTTGTTTGCTCTTGCATCTCTAGTTCTTTTAATTGTGATGTTAGGGTGTCAATTTTTTATCTTTTCTACTTTCTCCTGTGGGCATTTAGTGCTATAAATTTCCCTCTAAACACTGCTTCAGCTGTGTCCCAGAGATTCTGGTACGTTGTGTCTTTGTTCTCATTGGTTTCAAAGAACTTATTTATTTCTGCTTTTTGTTATTTACCCAGTAGCCATTTGGTTTTCATCTCTTTCATTTCGTTTATGACCTTCTCTGCA
Organism: Macaca nemestrina; assembly: GCF_043159975.1. Classification (NCBI taxonomy): domain Eukaryota; kingdom Metazoa; phylum Chordata; class Mammalia; order Primates; family Cercopithecidae; genus Macaca; species Macaca nemestrina. Next base: position 81,473,038 of record NC_092145.1, read on the forward strand.
TTAATTACTCTAGCCATCAATTCTTCCACTTGTTTTTTCAAGATTTTTAGTTTCTTTGCGCTGGGTACGTAATTCCTCCTTTAGCTCTGAGAAGTTTGATGGACTGAAGCCTTCTTCTCTCATCTCATCAAAGTCATTCTCCATCAAGCTTTGATCCATTGCTGGCGATGAGCTGCGCTCCTTTGCCGGGGGAGATGCACTCTTATTTTTTGAATTTCCAGCTTTTCTGCCCTGCTTTTTCCCCATGTTTGTGGTTTTATCTGCCTCTGGTCTTTGATGATCGTGACGTACTATGGGGTTTTGGTGTAGGTGTCCTTCCTATTTGTTAGTTTTCCTTCTAACAGTCAGGACCCTCAGCTGTAGGTCTGTTGGAGATTGCTTGAGGTCCACTCCAGACCCTGTTTGCCTGGGTATCAGCAGCAGAGGCTGCAGAAGATTGAATATTGTTGAACAGCAAGTGTTCCTGTCTGGTTCTTGCTCTGGAAGCTTCGTCTCAGGGGTGTACCCCACTGTGTGAGGAGGGGGGTGTTGGTCTGCCCCTAGTGGTGGATGTCTCCCAGTTAGGCTACTCAGGGGTCAGGGACCCACTTGAGCAGGCAGTCTGTCCATTCTCTGATCTCAACCTCCATGTTGGGAGATCCACTGCTCTCTTCAAAGCTGTCAGACAGTGTCTTTTATATCAGCAGAGGTTTCTGCTGCTTTTTGTTTAGCTTTGCCCCATCCCCAGAGGTGGAGTCTACAGAGACAGGCAGGCCTCCTTGAGCTGCTGTGGGCTCCACCCAGTTGGAGCTTCCTGGAGGCTTTGTTTACTTAAGTCTCAGCAATGGCGGGTGCCCCTCCCCCAGCCTTGCTGCTGCCTTGCAGTTAGATCTCAGACTGCTGTGCTAGCAATGAGGGAGGCTCGCGTGTGTGGGACCCTCCCAGACTGGTGTGGGATATAATCTCCTTGTGTGCCATTTGCTAAGAGCCTTGGTAAAGCGCAGTATTAGAGTGGGAGTTACCCGATTTTCCAGATGTTGTGTGTCTCAGATTCCCTTGGCTAGGAAAAGGGATTCCCTTCCCCCTTGAACTTCCCAGGTGAGGCGATGCCTCACCCTGCTTCAGCTCTCACTGTTCGGGCTGCACCAGCTGAGCAGTATGGATTGTCTGGCAGTCCCCAGTGAGATGAACCCTGTACCTCAGTTGAAAATGCAGAAATCACCCATCTTCTGTGTCGCCTGCACTGGGAGCTGGAGGTTGGAGCTGTTTCTATTCGCCATCTTGCTCCGGGACCTGGATGAGTTCTTTAGTGGTGATTTCTGGGATTTGGGTGCACCCGTCACCAGAGCAGTGTACACTGTACCTAATATGCCATCTTCTATCACTCATCCCTCTTCCGCCATTCCCTGCTGAGTCACCAAAGTCCATTATATCATTCGTATGCCTTTGCATCCTCATAGCTTAGAGCCTAATTGAAATTGAGAACATACAATATTTGGTTTTCCATTCTGAGTTACTTCACTTAAAATAATGGCCTCCAGCTCCATTCAAATTCCTGCAAAAGACATTATTTCATTCATTTTATGGCTGAGTACTTTTCCATGGTGTGTGTGTGTGTGTGTGTGTATATATATATATACCACATTTTCTTTATACACTCATTGTTTGGTTCCATATTTTTGCAATTGTGTGGCTGTAAACATGCTGGTGTGTGTCTTTTTCACATAATGACATTTTTTTCCTTTGGGTAGATATCCAGTAGTAGGATGACTGGATTGAATGGTAGTTCTACTTTTAGTTCTTGAAGGAATCTTCATGCTGTTTTCCATAATGGTTGTACTAGTTTACATTTCTACCAGCAGTGTAAAAGTGTTCCCTATTCACCACATCTACACCAACATCTATTATTTTTTTACATTTTAATTATGGCTATTCTTGCTGGAGTGAGCCCATATCTTATTGAGGCTTTAATTTGCGTTTCCCCGATAATTAGTGATATTGAGCATTTTTTCATATGTTTGTTGGCTGTTTGTCTATCCTCTTTTGGGAATTGTCTATTCATGTCAGTTGGCCACTTTTTGAACGGATTTTTTTTTTATTTCTTGCTGATTTGTTTGAGTTCCTTTTAGATTCTGGATATTAGTCCTTTGTTGGATGCATAGTTTGTAAACATTTTCTCCCTCTCTGTAGGTTGTCTGTTTGCTGATTATTTCTTTTGCTGTGCAGAAGCTTTTCTGTTTAATTCGGTCCCATCTATTTATTTATTTTTGTTTTTGTTGAATTTGCTTTTGGGTCTCAATCATGAATTCTTTGCCTAAGCCAAAGTCTAGAAGAGTTTTCCTGATGTTATCTTGATGTGTTCTTCAGTGTGCCAGTTGCATTTTGCATTTTCAGAATTTCTGCTTGATTCTTATTAATTATTTTAATCTCTTTATTAAATTTATCTGATAGACTCCTGAATTCCTTCTGTGTTATCTTGAATTTCCGTGAGTTTCCTTAACACAGCTATATTGAATTTTCTGTCTGAAAGTTCACATATCTGTTTCTCCAGGAATGGTCGTCCTTGGGGCCTTATTTAGTTCATTTGGTGAGTTCATGTTTTCCTGGATCGTATCAAAGCTAGTAGGTTTTCTTCACTGCCTGGTCAGTGAAGGATTGAATATTTATTGTAGTCTTCACTTTCTGGGCTTATTTGTAGCAGTCCTTCTTGTGAAGAATTCCCAAAGTTTTGAAAGGACTTGGGTGTTATGACCTAAGCTGTATCTGCTTTACGGGAAAACCCCAAGCCCAGAAACACTGTCATTCTTCCAGACTCATAGAGGTACTGCCTTGATGGTCTTGCACAAGACCTAGGAGACTTTTCTGGATTACCAGGCAGAGACCCTTGGTCTCTTTTTTATTTTACTTTCTCCCAACCATACAAAGCCTCTGTCTGTGTTCTGAGACACCTTAAGCTGAGAGTGGAGTGATACAAGCACCCCTGTGTCCACTACAAGTTGGACTGCACTGGGTCAGACCTGAAGCCAGCACAGTGGTGGGTCTCATTCAAGGCCTGCTGTAACCCTATGTTTTCTCAAGACTCTGGGGCTCTATAATCAACAAGTGGCAAAACCAGCCAGGCCCGTGTCCTTCCCTTCTTGGTGGCGATATTCCTAAAGCCCAAAAATGGTTTTAGAAGTGGTGTCCCATCTGGGAGTCAGAGACTAGATTAAAAACCTTAGAAATCTACCTGGTGTTCTAATGCAGCTGAACTGGCTTTCAAACCACATGACACAATCCCTTTTACTCTTCCTTCCCCTTTCCAAAGGCAGAGAAGCATCGCTTCATAGCCACTACCACCCCAGGCCCTGAGGAGTACTGCTAGACTACCATGGATGTTTCCTGAAGGCTCAAAGTCTTTTAAGTCAGCTTGTCATAAATGCTGCCTGACCTGGAACTCACCCCTCAGGGCAGTGAGCTCCCCTCTGGCTCAGGACAGGTCCAGAAATCCCATCCAAGATCCAAGTCCTGAAATCAGGGACCTCAAAAGCCTACTTGGTGCTCTATCCTCCTATATCCTTCCTGGCGCCTAAGGTACAAGACAAAGTCCTCTTTACATTTCCTTATACTTTTCTAAAGCAGAAGGAATTTTACCCTGTAGCCACCAGAGCTGGTTATGTGCTGAGTCTTACCTGAAGCCAGTAAGCCTCAGAGGCTTACAGAAGGCCCTTGATGTAATACCTGGGTATCACTACTGGTTTTTCAGGGAACAAGCGCTCTTCAGTTAGCAGGTAATAAATACTGTCAGGGCTTGGTTCTTTCCTTCAAGGCAATAGGTTCTCTTCTGGCCCAGGGTGTGTCTGGAATTGTCATCTTGGAGCCAGGGCCTGAAACAGAGGTCTCCTGCCTCTGACTGGTGCCCTATCCTGCTGTGGTTGGGCTGATATCTTAAATGTAAGACACAGTCCTCCCCACTCTTCCCTTTTGTCTCCTCAAGTGGAAGGAAGGGGTCCTAAACCTAAAGGGGGCTATGAGCTGTGCAGCCTGGGATTAGTGGAGGGATAATGAAAGCACTCCCTTGGCTGCTCCAGCTGGTGTCTGTATGTCATGTGCCCCCCTACCCCAGTCCACTGTCTCTGGGCCTAATTCAGCAATAGGACTCACCTTAGAGTTGCAGTCCTTATGGCCTAGACTGCCTTTCAAGTTTATTTGGAGACCCATAATGCTGTAGTTCTTGTTGCAGAGGTTTGTGGGTACTCAAGTTTAGACCCCGGGGTTGGTGATTCCCCTCTGGCTAGGGCTGGTTTAAATGCTCCCTCCTTGGATGGGTGTCAGTTGAGTTTGGTCTACCTTTCCTTTCTGCTCTAACAAGACAGCACTGAATTCATTGCCTCACAACTGCTATGTTCTCCTTCCCCCAGTGCCCAGAGATGCTGTCCACACTATACTGCCTCTGTGGTGGTGGGGGGTGGGGTGGGGAGGAAGGGGTGGGGTTGATTCAGGACTGTTTTTTGTATCTCTTCAGTGCATTTTTTCAGTGATTTGAAGTTAAAACCAGGTGTGTTATGGTTTGGATTTGTGTCCCTGCCAAAATCTAGTGTCGAGCTGTAATCCCCAATCTTGGATGTGGGGCCTGGTATGAGGTTATTGACTCATGGGGGTTGTTTCTCATAGTTTAACACCATCCCCCTTAGGATTGTTCTCCTGATAAAGAGTAAGTTCTCAGGAGATCTGGTTATTTAAAAGTGTGTAGAATTTTCCTCCTCTCTCTCTTCCTCTTCCCCCAGCCATGTGAAGTGCTGGTTCCACCTTTGTGTTCTGCCATGATTGTAAGTTTCCTGAGGCCTCCTCAGAAGCTGAGCAGAAGCCGCTATGCTTCCTATACAGCCTGTGGAATCATGAGCCTCTTTTCTTTATAAATTATCCAGTCTCTTTTCTTTATAAATTATCCAGTCTCAGGTATTTCTTTATAGCAGCAGGGAACAGACAAATACAAGATACTGTAAGTGCTCATCGGATTTTGGGTTCTTATGAAGGTGTTTTTTTTTTTGTTTTTTTTTTTCTGTGTAGATAGTTGTTAACTTGGTGTCCTTGCGGGGGGATGATCGGTGAAGCTTTCTATTCCATGATTTTGCTGTACTCCTCATCCACATTTGAGTTTGATTTATATTTGAATTATGCATCAAATACAAACTCTATGTCTCTCTCACACACAAGCACTTAAATGGTAGACAGGCAATTGATTATTAAGCCACTAATGCCTACAACAACCTATGAAATAAGTGTTATTATAATGTCCATTTTACAAATAGGAAAACTTTCAGTACTGAGGGTTCAAATAACCTGCCTGAGATCTCACATATAAGTGGCAGAGTCTGGAATGTGATTCAAAGCAAGGCAGTCTTGTTCCAGAGTTGATCCTGTGACCACCATGTTATTTTACACTGAGCTGCCCTCTCTTGGTTTATCAGAGTCTATAAATATTACCAAATTAATATTTGGTTGAATGCTATTGAAACAGATAGAACAATTCACAGATGTATTTTTTTAAAGGTTAACAATACCCTTACTATGGCAACCCCATCCAATCTCACACACTTGAGATTACAGAGAACACAATTATCTGTTTTATTTTATGCTTTTCTCAAGTTCATACAAACACAGGCATACTTTATTTAATTGTGCTTTGTTTTACTGTGGTTTGCAGATAATGTATTTTTTTTTTTTTTTTACAAACTTAAGGTTTGTGGCAACCTAGTGTCCAGTAAGTCTATCAGCTCCATTTTTCTAACATCATATGTTCACTTTGTGTGTCCTTGTCACACTTTGGTAACCCTCCCAATATTTCAAACATTTTTATTGCTGTCATGTCTATGATGGTGATATGTGATCAGGCATCTTTGATGTTCCTATTACAGTTGTTTTGGGGCAACACAAACTGCACCCATGTGAGACAGCAGGCTTAACTGATAAATGTTATGTGTGTTCTGACTGTTCCACCATCTTTCCTCTCTCTTTGGGCCTCCTTATTCCCTGAGAGACAATATTATTGATATTAGGCCTACTAATAACCCTACAATGACCTTTAATTGTTCAAGTGAAAGGAAAAGTTCCATTCTTCTAAATTTAAATCAAAAGCTAAAAATGATTGAGCTTAGTGGAGAAGGCATATAGAAATCCAAGAGAAGCCAAAAGCTAGGTCTCTTATGTCAAATGGTTAGCCAGGTCGTGAATGTAAAAGATAAATTCTTAAAAAAAAATTAAAAGTGCTACTCTAGTGAACACATGAATAAAAAAGCAAAACAGCAATATTGCTGTTATGAAGAAAGTTTTAGTAGTCTGGATAGAAGATCAAACCAGCCACAACATTCCCTTAAGCCAAAGCCTTATCTAGAGCAAGGTCCTAACTCTTTTCCATTCTATGAAGGTTGAGAGAGATGAGGGGGCTGCAGAAGAAATGTTGGAAGCTAGCAGAGTTTGGTTCATGAGTTTTAAGGAAATAAGCCATCTGCATAACATAAAAGTACGAAATGAAGGAGCAAGTTCTGGTGTAGAAGCTACAGCAAATTATCCAGACAATCTAGCTAAAATTATTGATGAAGGTGGCTACATTAAACAGATTTTCAATTTAGGTAAAAGAGCCTTATATTTGAAGAAGATGGCACCTATTACTTTCATAGCTAGAGAGGCGAGGTTAATGCCTAGTTTCAAAACTTCAGTAAACAGGCTAAGTGTCTGGTTAGAAGCTAATGTAGCTGGTGACTTTAAGTTGAATTTAATGCTCAAATTTGGAATTGCTCATTATCATTCCAAAAATTCTAAGGCCTTGACTTAGTGTGCTTTTTGTTGTTTTTAACAGAACATTGGAAACTGGGTAATTTATAAAGAAAAGGAATTTATTTCTTACAGTTATGGAGTCTGAGAAGTCCATGGTCAAGCATCCATATCTGGTGAGGGCCTTCTGGTTGTTGGAGACTCTCTGCAGAGTCCCAAGGCAGCATAGGGCGCCACAGGGTGAGGGGACTGAGTGTACTGGCTCAGGTCTCTGTTTTCTTATGAAGCCATCATTCCCATGCCTATGATAACCCAGTAATCTATTAACATATACATTCATCAGGCCTCAACCCTCATAACCCAGTCATCTCTTAAAGGCCCCATCTCTCAATATTGCCACATTGGAGATTAAATTCCGTGGGTCATATGTCAAAACTTATTCAGTTGTTTACTTTATATGTATCTATTGTTGTATGTCAGTTATACCTCAATAAAACTTCGAACATCAAAGAAACAATAATGGAATGAAACTCACTGACCTATAGGCCAATACTGAGTTACTAAACCTACACGTAATTAGCATTTCTGAAGAAAAAGGGAGTGGGGCGTGGGGAATGGAAAAATATTTGAAGAAATAATGTTTAAAAAATGTTACAAATATGAAGAAAATGATAAACTCACAGCTACAAGAAGTTCTATGAACTCCAAACAGGAAGCAAAATGAAGGGCTCACCAAGACCTACAATAAACAAATTGCCTAAAATACAAAAGTAGAGAAAAATTCTTAAAAGCAGGCTAATTAAAGAGACACATTACAGACAGGGAAAAATAATAAGAATGAGTGAAGTCTTTTATCTGTAAAGATAAAACATCAGACACAATCAGGGAATTGTTACATGAGGTCCAGTTTATTCTTAATGTGGATGTTTGTGCAAATTTTAATCAAAACAATTTATTCGATCTATGTGTGTTAGCCTTTTCTGTGAATGTAGAAGTTCCAGAAAAATGTAAAGTGTTTGATCTCATTTTTGACAAAATGGTAAAAAAAAAAAAACCTCAAAACTCACACAGGAAAATTTCAATATATACAAGCATACCTTGCAGATATTTCAGGTTTTGTTCCAGACCACCACAGTAAAGTAAATATCGCAATGAAGTGAGTCACACAAGTTTTTTGGTTTCCCAGTCCATATAAAAGTTTCTATATGTTTACACTATACTGTAGTCTATTAACTGTGCAATATAATTATGGCTTAAAAACAGTGTACAAACCTTAGTTGAAAATACTTTATTGTTAAAAATGCTAATGATCATCTGAGTCTTCAGTGAGTTGTAATCCTTTGGCTGATGGAGGCTCTTGCTTCGATGTTGATGGGTACTGACTGATAAGGCTGATAGTTGCCGAAGGTTGGGTTTACTGTGACAATTTCTTAAAATTAAACAATAACAAAGTTTATAATATCAAATGACTCTTTCACAAAATATTTCTCTGTAACATGTGATGCCGTTTTATAGCATTTTACCCACAGCAGAACTTCTTTTGAAATCAGAATTAATCTTCCCAAACTATGCTGCTGCTTTATCAATTGAGTTTATATAATGTTCTAAATCTTTTGTTGTCATTTCAACAATGTTCATAACATCTTCACCAGAAGTAGATTCCATCTCAAGAATCCACTTTCTTTACTTAACTGTAAGGAGCAATTCCTCATTCATTCAAGTTTCATCATGAGATGGCAGCAGTTCAGCCACATCATCAGGTTCCACTTCTAATTCTAATTCTTTTGCTATTTCCACCACTTGTGCAGTTACCTCCTCAGCTGAAGTCTGGAACCCCTTCAAGTCATTTATGAGGGCTGCAATCAACTTCTTCAAAATTCCCTTTAATGTTAATGTTAATATTTGATCACAAATATTCTTAGTGACAACTAGACTGGTGAATCCTTTCCAGATTTTCAATATACTTTGCCCAGATCCATCTGAGGAATCACCATCTATAGCAGTTTTGCCCTATGAAATTTATTTCTTAAATAATAAAACTTGAAAGTCAAAATTACTTCTTGATCCATGGGCTACAGAATGGTGTTGTGTTTAGCCAGCCTGAAAAAAACATTACTCTTCTTGTTTATCTCCATCAGAGTTCTAGGTACATTGTCATGGGTAGCAATATTTTGAAAGGAGTCTTTTTTTCTGAGCAGTAGGTCTCAACAGTGAATTTAAGATAAAAGATATTTACTTATGTCCCTTCCGTTCCCTTCCTGTAATTCTTCCTCACACTGTCCTCTCCATCACCAGGCAACCACTGATCTGTTTTCTGTGGCTACAGATTACTTTTTGTTTTCTAGAATTATGCACAACTGGTGATTGACACACACACACACACACACACACACACACACACACCACAATATGAACTCTTTTGGCCTGGCTTCTTTCAATCAGAATAATTATTTTGGAATTCTTTGTGTTGTAACGAATGTGTTGTGTTGTTTGTGTTATAATATATTAAAAAATAGTGATGACCTATTGATTGCTGATAAGTACTCTATTGTATAGATATGCAACAGTTTATTCATTCACCTGTTGATGGACATTTAAGATGTTTCTAATTTGTGGCTATTACAAATAAAGCTGTTATGAACATCCAGGTACAAATTTTGTGTGGATATATGCTTTCATTTGACTTGGGTCAATCCCTTAGAATGAAATGCCCAAAGCATATAAGTGTATATTTAACTCTTTAATAGGTTGTAAAAACTGTTTTCCAAAGTGGTTGTACCATTTTTACATGGTTATTGGTGGTATATGACTGTTCCATTTCCTTCACATCCTATCCCACACTTGGTATGGAGAGTCTTTTTAATTTTAGCCATTCTAATACATGTGTAGTGGTATGAAATTGTGGTTTTTAGTTGTAGTTTCATCATGATCAGAAATATTAAACATATTTTCATGTGCTTATTTCTCATCCATGTCTCTTCTTTCGTAAAGTAATTTGCTCTAATATTTGGTCTTCTTTCAATTTGGTTGGCTGTATTTTTATTACTGAGAATATACACATAGTTCTATGTGTGTGTTCTGGATAACAGTCCTTTATCAGATAGATGTTGTATTAAAGAAAAGTTTGCCTAACACAAGGTCATAACAGATTTTCATGTTTTTGCCTAGAATTTAAGCTTACATTTAGGTCTGTGATCTATATTGTCAATTCTGGCCTATGTATGAGGTATGGAGCAATGTTTTTTTGAGGGGTTATAAATACCCAATTGTTTCAACACCATTTGTTAAAAAGTCTATCCTTTTTGCCCTGACTTGTCTTTGTATCTGTGTTGAAAAATCGGTTGTCCTTATAAGGGTATTTTTTTCTGCATTATCTATTTTGTTCCATCATCCATTTTTTTTTCTATTTTTATGCAGTATCACACTGTCTTGATGACTGTTGCTTTATAATAAGTCTTAACTCTCCAACTCTGTCCTTTTTCATGGTTATATTGGCTATTCCAGGCCCTTTGTAATTCCATGCAAATGTTAGAATATTCTTGTCTAGTCTGCAAAAATCCCATCTGGAATTTTGAATGAGATTGCATCAATTCTATAGTTCAATTTGGGAGAATTGACATGTTAACTATATTGAGTCTTCTGACCAGTGAGAATGAAATGTCTCTCAATTTGCTTAGGTCCTCTTTAATTTCTCTCAGCAGCAGTTTTCAATATATAGATCTTGAAAATATTATCCCTAAGTATTTCATATTTTTGCTTGCTGTTATAAATTTATTTCAATTTCTTACCACTTGTTACTACTATATAAAAATAAAATTGAGTCTTTATATTGATTTTCTATCCTGAAACCTTATTAAACTGACTTCTTAGTTCTAGTTTCTCTTTTGTGGATTCCTTAAGATTTTCTACATACAAGATTGTATTATCTGCAGTGAGATAGTTTTACTTCTTCCTTTCCAATCTGGATGCCTTTTATTTCCTTTCTTGGCCTAATTGTCCTGGCTAGAAGGCCCATAGAAGTGGTAGAATGAACAGCCATGTCTTATTCCTGATCTGAAGGGGAAATGATTCGCTCTTTCATCATTAAGTATGAGGTTAGCTGTCAGTTATTCGTAGGTGTCCATTATCTGGTTGAGTAAATTTCCTTCTGTTCCTAGTTTGATGAGGCCTTTTATCATGAAATGGTGTTAAATTTTATGAATGCTTTACTGAGACGAGCATATGATTTTTCTGTTTTTAGTTTGTTCACATGATGAATTATATTGTCTGTTTTTTAGAAGTTAAATGAATCTTGTATTTCTAGGTAAACCCCATTTAGACACAATGTATTAACTTTTTAAGATATTGTTGGATTAGACTTGCTAAAATATTGTTTTAAAATGTTCCATCTTCCTCATGTGATATTAGTTTATAATTTCCCTTTCTTATATCTTTTTATTATTTTGGTGTCAAATTAATGCTGGCATCATATGAGTTTGAAAATTAAATTAAAATTATCTGAAAAGGTTTATATAGAATTATTATTTCTTCCTTGACTGTTTGGCTCAATTTGCCAATGGAACTGTCCTGTATTTCTTTAATGGGTCTGTTATTAGTTATAAATTCAGTTTCTTTAGTAGATATAAAACTTATTAGTTATAAATTCAATTTCTTTAGTAGATATAAGACTCTTTAAGTTGTTTATTTCTTCTTGAGTAAATTTTGGCAGTTTGTGTATTTCAAGAAATTTGCCCATTTCATCTAAGTTGTCGAAGTTTCTGGTATACAGCTGTTCACAATATGTGTTTATTATCATTTTGATACCTATATGCTCTGTGGCGAAGGCATCTGCCTAATTTTGATATTGGTCATTTATGACCTTTCTCATTTATTTTCTTAAACAGTTAACCTAAAATATTATCAGTTTCATTGATCTAAACAAAGGAAATAGTTTTTTGTTTCACTGATTTACTCTGAAGCTTTTCTGTTTTTGTTTCATTGATTTATGCTGTCATCACTAATATTTCCTTTCTTCTACTTATTTTGGCCCAAATTTTCCACTGTTTCTTAAAATGGGTTATGAGGTCATTGATTTGAGACAGTTCATCTTTACATAGAGAGTGTGTTTCTTGTAGGCAACATAATTGGGTCCTTTATTAACATTTCTAAAAAATTGGCAGATAACATATGTTTGTATCCTTTACAACATAATGTTTTGAAGTATATATACATTGTGGAATGGTTAAATCTAGCTAATTAACAAATGCACTACCTTTCATAGTTATCATGTCTTTTTGTGTGGTGAGAGCATGTAATATCTACTCTCTTTACACTTTTTAAGAATACAATATATCATCATTGACTATAGTCACCTTGCTGCGCAATAGATCTCTTGAAAGTTACTTTACATATCTAACGGGAATTATGTATCCTTTGGACATCAGCCCAACCACCCTCTGGCCCCCAGCCAAGTCAGCATCTGATAACCATCATTATACTTGCTACTTTTTTTTTTTTTTTAGAAGGAATCTCACTCTGTCACCCAGACTGGAGTGCAGTGGTGCAATCTTGGCCCACTGCAACCTCTGCCTCCCAGGTTCAAGCAACTCTCCTGCCTCAGTCTCCCAAGTAGCTGGGATTAAAGGCACCCCCTCCCCCACATGCTCAGTTAATTTTTTTTTCTTTTTTAAAATTTATTTTTATTTTTATTTATTTATTTTACTTTAAGTTCTGGGATACATGTGCTGAATGTGCAGGTTTTTACATGGGCATACATGCGCCATGGTGGTTTGCTGCACCTATCGACCCGTCACCTAGGTTTTAAACCCCTCGTGCATCAGGTATTTGTCCTAATGCCCTCCCTTCCCTTGCCTCCCACCCCCAGACAGGCCCCCGTATGTGATATTCCTCTCTCTGTGTCCATGTGTTCTCACTGTTCAACTCTGAATTATAAGTGAGAACATGCAGTGTTTGGTTTTATGTTCCTGTGTTTGTTTGCTGAGGAGGATGGTTTCCAGCTACATCCATGTCCATGCAAAGAACATAAACTCATTTGATTCGTTTTTATGGCTGCATCGTATTCCACAGTTTATATGTGCCAGATTTTCTTTATCCAGTCTATCATCGATGGGCATTTGGGTTGGTTCCAAATCTTTGCTATTGTAAATAGTGCTGCAGTAAACATATGCATGCATGTGTCTTTATAGTAGAGTGATTTATAAATCTTTGGGTATATACCCAGTAATGGGATTGCTGGGTCAAATGGTATTTCTGGTTCTAGATCTTTGAGGAATTGCCACACTGTCTTCCACAATGGTTGAACTAATTTACACTCCCACCAATGGTGTAAAAGCATTTCTGTTACTCCACATCCTTGTCAGCATCTGTTGTTTCCAGACTTTTTAATGATCACCATTCTAACTGACATGAGATGTTCTCATTGTGGTTTTGATTTTCATTTCTCTAATGACCAGTGATGATGAGCTTTTCTTCTTGTATTTGTTGGCTGCATACATGTCTTCTTTTGAGAAGTGTCTGTTCATATCCTTTGTCCACTTTTTGATGGTGTTGTTTTTTTCTTGTAAATTTGTGTAAGTTCCTTGCAGATTCTGGATATTAGCCCTTTGTCAGATGAATAGATTGCAAAAATTTTCTCCCATTCTTTAGGTTGCCTGTGCACTCTAATGATAGTTTCTTTTGCTGTGCAGAAGCTCTTTAGTTTAATTAAATCCCATTTCCAGTTTTTGCTTTTGTTGCAATTGCTTTTGGTATTTTAGTCATGAAGTCTTTGCCCATGCGTATGTCCTGAATGGTATTGCCTTTTTCTTCTAGGGTTTTTATGGCTTTATGTTTTACATTTAAGTCTTTAATCCATCTTGAGTTATTTTTTGTATAAGGTGTAAGGAAGCGGACCAGTTTCAGTTTTCTGCATATGGCTGCCCGTTTTCCCAGCACCATTAATGAAATAGGGAATCTTTCCTCATTGCCTATTTTTGTCATGTTTGTGAAAGATCAGACGGTTGGAGATGTGGGGTGTTATTTCTGAGGTCTCTGTTCTGTTCCACTGGTCTATATATCTGTTTTGGTACTAGTACCATGCTGTTTTGGTTACTGTAGCCTTATAGTGCAGTTTGAAATTGGGTAGCGTGATGCCTCCGGATTTGTTGTTTTTGCTTAGGATTGTCTTGGCTATACAGGCTCTTTTTTGGTTCCATATGAAATTTAAAGTAGTTCTTTTCCAGTTCTTTGAAGAAATTCAGTGGTAGCTTGATGGGAATAGCATTCAATCTATAATTACTTTGGGCAGTATGGTCATTTTCATGATATTGATTCTTCCTATCCATGAGCATGGAATTTGTTTTCCATTTGTTTGTGTTCTCTCTTACTTTTTTGAGCAGCGGTTTGTAGTTCTCCTTGAAGAGGTCCTTCACATCCCCTGTGAGTTGTATTTTTAAGTATTTTATTCTCTTTGTAGCTATTGTGAATGGGAGTTCACTCATGATTTGGCTCTCTGTTTGTCTGTTATTGGTGTATAAGAATGCTTGTGATTTTTGCATATTGATTTTGAATCCTGAGATTTTGCTGAAGTTGTTTATCAGCTTAAGGAGTTTTTGGGCTGAGACAATGGGGTTTTCTAAATATACAGTCATGTCACCCGCAAACAGAGACAATTTGACTTCCTCTCTTCCTATCCGAATACCCTTTATTTCTTTCTCTTGCCTGATTGCTCTGGCCAGAACTTCCAATACTATGTTGAATAGGAATGATGAGAAAGGGCATCTTTATCTTGTGCTAGTTTTCAAATGGAATGCTTCCAGCTTTTGCCCATTCAGTATGATATTGTCTATTGGTTTGTCATAAATACTATTATTATTTTGAGGTATGTTCCATCAATACCTAATTTATTGGGAGTTTTTAGCATTAATGGTTGTTGAATTTTATTGAAGGCCTTTTCTGCACCTATTGAGATAATCAAGTATTTTTTGTCATTGGTTCTGTTTATGTGATGGATGACATTTATTGATTTGCATATGTTAAATCAGCCTTGCATCCCAGGGATGAAGCCGACTTGATCGTGGTGGATAAGCTTTTTGATGTGCTGCTGTATTCAGTTTGCCAGCATTTTATTGACAATTTTCGCATCAATGTTCATCAGGGATATTGGCCTGAAATTTTCTTTTTTTTGTTTTGTCTCTGCCAGGTTTTGGAATCAGGATCCATCTTGAGTTGATTTTTGTATAAGGTGAGAGATGCGGATCCAGTTTCATTCTTCTACATGTGGCTTGCCAATTATCCCAGCACCATTTGTTGAATAGGGTGTCCTTTCCTCACTTTATGTTTTTGCTTACTTTGTTGAAAAACATTTGGCTGTGTATTTGGCTTCATTTCTGAGTTCTCTATTCTATTCCATTGTTCCGTGTGCCTATTTTTATACCATTACCACACTGTTATGGTGGCTATGGCCTTACAGTACAGTATAGTTTGAAGTCTGGTAATGTAAGGCCTCCAGATTTGTTCTTTTTGCTTAGTCTTAGTTTGGCTATGTTCACTGTTTTTTGGTTCCATATGAATTCTAGGATTATTTTTTCTAGTTCTGTGAAGAATGTTGGTGGTATTTTGATGAGAATTGCATTGAATTTGTAGATTGCTTTTGTCGGTATGGTCATTTTCACAATGTTGATTCTACCTGCCCATGAATATCAGAGATGTTTCCATTTGTTTGTGTCATCTATGATTTCTTTCAGCAGTGTTTTGTAGTTTTCTTGTAGAGGTCTTTCATGTCCTTGGTTAGGCATATTTGTAAGTGTTTTATTTTATTTTTGCAGCTATTGTGAAAGGGGTTGAGTTCTTGATGTGATTCTCAGTTTGGTCGCTGTTGGTGTATAGTAGAGCTACTGATTTGTATACATTAATTCTGTATCCTGAAACTTTGCTGAATTCATTTACCAGCTCTGGAATATTTCTGGAAAATACTTTAGGGTCTTCTAGATATATGTGTTTGTCATCAGCAAACAGCGACAGTTGACTTCCTCTTTACTGATTTGGATGCCCTTTGTTTCTTTGTCTTGTCTGATTGCTCTGACTGGGACTTCTAGTATTATGTTGAATAGAAGTGGTGAAAGTGGGCTTCCTTGTCTTGTTCCGGAAAAGTTAAAAACTTTTCCCCTTTCATTATAATGTTGGCTGTGGGTTTGTCATAGATGGCTTTTATTACCTTAAGGTATGTCCCTTCTAAGCTGATTTTGCAGAGGGTTTTAATCATAAAAGGATGCTGGATTTTGTCAAATGCTTTTTCTGCATATGTTGAGATGATAATGTAATTTTTGGTTTTAATTCCGTTTATATGGTGTATCACATTTATTGACTTGCATATGTTAAATGATTCCTGTATCCCTGGTATAAAACCCACTTGATCATGGAGGATTATCTTTTTGATATGCTGTTGGATTCTGTTAGCTAGTATTTTGTTGAGGATTTTTGCATCTATGCTCATCGGGGACATTGGTCTGTAGTTTTCTTTTTTTGTTATGTTTTCTTCTGGTTTGGGTATTAAGGTGATACTGGCATCATAGAATGATTTAGGGAGGATTCCGTGTTTCTCTATCCAGTGGAATAGTGTCAATAGGATTGGTACCAGTTATTCTTTGAATATCTGATAGAATTTAGCTGTGAATTCACTTCGTCCTGAACTTTATTTCTTAACAGTTTTTTTATTACCATTTCAATCTTGCTGCTTGTTATTGGTCTTTTCAAAGGTTTTCTCTGATTGAGGAGAAGAGAGGAAAGAGTGAGGAGGACTTTCTCTTGCATCTTGGATACCAGATCAGACACAGCATGATAGGGCACTGGTCGCAGTCATGAGACCCCCTTTCCAGGCCCTAGCTCCCAGACAAAATTTCTAGACACACCGCTGGCCAACCAGAAGGGAAAATGCTGCCCCTAAGGGAAGTGCCCAGTCCTGGCAAGATTCACTACCTGCTAACTGAAGAATCCTTGGTCCCTGAATAAGCATAAGGGTTACCCAGGCACTACATCAAGAATTTTGAATGATAAGCCTCTGAGACTTGCTGGCTTCAGGTAAGAATCAGCACATTCCCAGCTGTGGTGGCTACTGGGCAGGACCCCTTCCGCTTGAGAAATAATGGAAGCAAAAGTAAAGGAAACTTGGTCTTGCACCTTAGGCAACAGCTTGGCCACGGGGGGTGGGTAGAGCATGATGCAAGTTATTGGGGTCTTTGATTCTAGGACTTAGCTCTTGGATGGTATTTCTGGACCTGCCCTGGGCCAGACGGGAGCCCACTTCCCTGAAGAGTGAGTCCCAGGCCAGCCAGCATTCACCAAAAGCTGACTGAAGAGCCCTTGGGCCTTAAGGAAATATTCATGGTAGGCTTGCAGTATTCCCTGTGGACTTCTGGCAGCAGTGGCCATGGGGTGAGGCTCCTCTGTCTTGGGAAAGCGTAGGGAAGAGTTGGAAGGACTACATCTTGTGGTTTGAGTGCCAGCTCAGCCATAGTGCAGTAGAACAACAGTTGGGTTTCTAAGGTTTTTAACTCTAGTCCCTGGCTCCCAGACTAAACCTGCCAAGGGCCTGGGGGGAGCTCACCACCCTGAATGGAAGGACACAGGTGTGGCTGGTTTTGCTACACGCTGATTGTAGAGCTCCAGGACCTTGGGAAAACATAGGTGGTAGCTAGGGAGTGGTCAGAGTAGGCCTTAAATGAGACCCAGTAGTGTGCTGGCTTCAGGTCTGACCCAGTACAATTTTAGTGGTGGTGACTCCAAAAGTTCTTTTGTCACTCCACCCCCAGCTCCAGGTGGCTCAGAACACAAAGAGAGACCATGTTTGTTCAAAAAAAGTAAGAGAGGCCGGGCGCGGTGGCTCACGCCTGTAATCCCAGCACTTTGGGAGGCCGAGGCGGGCAGATCACAAGGTCAGGAGATCGAGACCACGGTGAAACCCCGTCTCTAAAAATACAAAAAATTAGCCAGGCGCGGTTGTGGGCGCCTGTAGTCCCAGCTACTCGGGAGGCTGAGGCAGGAGAATGGCGTGAACCCGGGAGGCGGAGCTTGCAGTGAGCCGAGATCGCGCCACTGCATTCCAGCCTGGGCGACAGAGCGAGACTCCGTCTCAAAAAAAAAAAAAAAAAAAAAAAGTAAGAGAAAAGAACACGAGTCTCTGCACAAGAATGTTATAGAGCACCAAGCAGATTTAACCCAAAAACCACTATTTAAAGGCATTTAATAATCAAACTTCCAAAGGTCAAGGGTAAGGAAAGGATTATAAAAGCAACAAGGACAAAGAAACAAATAACAACGTGTCTCCAATATGTCTCATAGGAGACCTTCCAGTGGAAAATTTACAGGCCAGGAGAGAGTGGCATGACATATTTATAGTGCTAAAGGGAATAAAATTTTTATCCTAGAATAGTATATTAGGTGAAAATATCCTTAAAATGAAGGGGAAATAAGGCTTTCCCCATCAGCAAAAGCTGATGAATTTCATCAATACTAGACCTGTCCTGCAATAAATGCTAAAAGGAGTACTTCAGTCAGAAAGAAAAGAATGTTAATGAGCAATAAAAAAAAAATCATCTGAAGGTACAAAACTCACTGACAGTAGCACACAGAAAAACACAGAACATCATAACATTGTAACTGAGGCATCTAAACTGCTCTTATCTTAAATAGAAAGACTAAGCAATGAACCAACAAAAATAATAACTACAACAACTTTTCATGACATTGACAGTACAACTAGATATAAATATAAATAACAAAAGGATAATAAGCAGGGGAATGAAGTTAAGGCATAGAGTCTTCATTAATATTTTCCCCTTGTTTGTATGTTTTCTTATGCAATCAGTGTCAAGCTGTTATCAGCTTAAAAAGTGGGTTTTAAGACAGTAGTTGCAAGCATTTATGGTATCTTTAAACCAAAAAACATACAACAACAGATGCAAAAATTGTAAAATGCAATAAATCAAATCATATCAACTGAGAAAATCACTTTCACATAAAGGAAGAAAAAAAGGAAGAGAAGACAAAAAAACAAGAAAAAAAATTACAAAAAAACAGGAGTAAGTTCTTACTTATAAAAAATAACATTGAATATAAATGTGCTAAACTCTCCAATGAAAACATATATAATGTCTGAATGGATAAAAATATCGATGAATCTGTTGCCTACAAGAAACACACTTCATGGATAAAGACATTCATATACTGAAAATAAAGGGATGGGGAAAGATATTCCATACCAATGGAAGCCAAAAAAAAAAAAAAGAGCTATATGTGTATCACACAAAATAGATTTCAAGACATAAACTATAAGAGGAGACAAAGAAGGTCATTATATAATGATAAAGGGATCAATTCAACAAGAGTATGTAACAATTGTAAATATATATGCACCCAACACTGGAGCACCCAGATATATAAAGCAAGCATAAGCACTAAGGAGAGTTGTAGATCGCACTACCCTAATAGTTGGAGGCTTCACCATCCCACTTTCAGCACTGGACAGATCTTCCAGACAGAAAATCAATGAAGAAACTTTGGACTAAGTCTGCACTATACGAGAGTGTAGATGGCCGAATAGGAACAGCTCCAGTCTCCAGCTCCCAGCGCGAGCGACACAGAAGACAGGTGATTTCTGCATTATCAACTAAGGTACTGGGTTCATCTCACTGGGGAGTGCCAGACAATCGGTGCTGGTCAGCTGCTGCAGCCTGACCAGCAAGAGATGAAGCAGGGTGAGGCATCACCTCACCTGGGAAGTGCAAGGGGGAAGGGAATCCCTTTTACTAGCCAGGGGAACAGAGACACTCAACACCTGGAAAATTGGGTAACTCCCACCCCAATACTGCGCTTTAAGCAAACGGGCACACCAGGAGATTATATCCTACACCTGACCAGGAGGGTCCCACGCCCACGGAGCCTCCCTCATTGCTAGCACAGCAGTCTGCGATATCGCGGCAAGGCAGCAGCGAGGCTGGGGGAGGGGCGCCCGCCATTGCTGAGGCTTAAGTAGGTAAACAAAGCCCTGGGAAGATCAAACTGTGTGGAGCTCACAGCAGCTCAAGGAGGACTGCCAGTCTCTGTAGACTCCACCTCTGGGGACAGGGCACAGCTAAACAACAACAACAACAACACGAAAAAAAAAAAAAGCAGCAGAAACCTCTGCAGATGCAAGCAACTCTGTCTGACAGCTTTGAAGAGAGCAGTGGATCTCCCAACATGGAGGCTGAGATCTGAGAATGGGCAGACTGCCTGCTCAAGTGGGTCCCTGACCCTGAGTAGCCCAACTGGGAGACATACTCCACTAGGGGCAGACCGACACCCCACACCTCACACGGTGGAGTACACTCCGGAGAGGAAGCTTCCAAAGCAAGAATCAGACAGGTACACTCGCTGTTCAGCAGTATTCTATCTTCTGCAGCCTCTGCTGCTGACACCCAGGCAAACAGGGTCTGGAGTGGACCTCAAGCAATCTCCAACAGACCTACAGCTGAGGGTCCTAACTGTTAGAAGGAAAACTAACAAACAGGAAGGACACCCACACCAAAACCCCATCAGTACGTCACAATCATCAAAGACCAGAGGCAGATAAAACCACAAAGATGGGGAAAAAGCAAGGCAGAAAAGCTGGAAATTCAAAAAATAAGAGCGCATCTCCCCCTCCAAAGGAACGCAGCTCATCGCCAGCAATGGATCAAAGCTGGACAGAGAATGACTTTGATGAGATGAGAGAAGAAGGCTTCAGTCCATCAAACTTCTCAGAGCTAAAGGAGGAATTACGTACTCAGCACAAAGAAACTAAAAATCTTGAAAAAAGAGTGGAAGAATTGATAACCAGATTAATTAATGCAGAGAAGGCCATAAACGAATGGACAGAGATGAAAACCATGACACGAGAAATACGTGACAAATGCACAAGCTTCAGTAACCGACTCGATCAACTGGAAGAAAGAGTATCAACAATTGAGGATCAAATGAATGAAATGAAGCAAGAAGATAAATCTAAAGAAAAAAAGAAGAAAAAGAAATGAACAGGGGGGGCGCAGCAAGATGACTGAATAGGAACAGCTCCAGTCTCCAACTCCCAGCACGAGCGATACAGAAGACCAGTGATTTCTGCATTTTCAACTGAGGTACTGGGTTCATCTCACTAGGGAGTGCCAGACAATCGGTGCTAGTCAGCTGCTGCAGCCCGACCAGCGAGAGCTGAAGCAGGGCGAGGCATCACCTCACCTGGGAAGCGCAAGGGGAAAGGGAGTCCCTTTTCCTAGCCAGGGGAACTGAGGCACACAACACCTGGAAAATCGGGTAACTCCCACCCCAATACTGCATTTTAAACAAACAGGCACACCAGGAGATTATATCCCACACCTGGCCGGGAGGGTCCCACGCCCACGGAGCCTCCCTCATTGCTAGCACAGCAGTCTGTGATATCGCGGCAAGGAAGCAGCGAGGCTGCGGGAGGGGCGCCCGCCATTGCTGAGGCTTAAGTAGGTAAACAAAGCCACTGGGAAGCTCGAACTGGGTGGAGCTCACAGCAGCTCAAGGAAACCTGCCTGTCTCCGTAGACTCCACCTCTGGGGACAGGGCACAGTAAACAACAAAAGCAGCAGAAACCTGTGCAGATGCAAACGACTCTGTCTGACAGCTTTGAAGAGTGCAGTGGATCTCCAAACAGGGAGGTTGAGATCTGAGAAGGGACAGACTCCCTGCTCAAGTGGGTCCCTGACCCCTGAGTAGCCTAACTGGGAGACATCCCCCACTAGGGGCAGTCTGACACCCCACACCTCACAGGGTGGAGTACACCCCTGAGAGGAAGCCTCCAAAGCAAGAATCAGACAGGTACACTCGCTGTTCAGCAATATTCTATCTTCTGCAGCCTCCTCTGCTGCTGCCACCCAGGCAAACAGGGTCTGGAGTGGACCTCAAGCCATCTCCAACAGACCTACAGCTGAGGGTCCTGACTGTTAGAAGGAAAACTATCAAACAGGAAGGACACCTACACCAAAACCCCATCAGTACGTCACCATCATCATCAAAGACCAGAGGCAGATAAAACCACAAAGATGGGGAAAAAGCAGGGCAGAAAAGCTGGAAATTCAAATAATAAGAGCGCATCTCCCCTGGCAAAGGAGCGCAGCTCATCGCCAGCAACGGATCAAAGCTTGATGGAGAATGACTTTGACGAGATGGTAGAAGAAGGCTTCAGTCCATCAACCTTCTCTGATCTAAAGGAGGAATTACGTACCCAGTGCAAAGAAACTGAAAATCTTGAAAAAAAAGTGGAAGAATTGATGGCTAGAGTAATTAATGCAGAGACGGTCATAAATGAAATGAAAGAGATGAAAACCATGACACGAGAAATACGTGACAAATGCACAAGCTTCAGTAACCGACTCGATCAACTGGAAGAAAGAGTATCAGCGATTGAGGATCAAATGAAGGAAATGAAGCGAGAAGAGAAACCAAAAGAAAAAAGAAGAAAAAGAAATGAACAAAGCCTGCAAGAAGTATGGGATTATGTAAAAAGACCAAATCTACGTCTGATAGGGGTGCCTGAAAGTGAGGGGGAAAATGGAACCAAGTTGGAAAACGCTCTTCAGGATATCATCCAGGAGAACTTCCCCAACCAAGTAGGGCAGGCCAACATTCAAATCCAGGAAATACAGAGAATGCCACAAAGATACTCCTCGAGAAGAGCAACTCCAAGACACATAATTGCCAGATTCACCAAAGTTGAAATGAAGGAAAAAATCTTAAGGGCAACCAGAGAGAAAGGTCGGGTTACCCACAAAGGGAAGCCCATCAGACTAACAGCAGATTTCTCGGCAGAAACTCTCCAAGCCAGAAGAGAGTGGGGGCCAATATTCAACATTCTTAAAGAAAAGAATTTTAAACCCAGAATTTCATATCCAGCCAAACTAAGTTTCATAAGTGAAGGAGAAATAAAATCCTTTACAGATAAGCAAATGCTTAGAGATTTCATCACCACTAGGCCTGCCTTACAAGAGACCCTGAAGGAAGCACTCAACATGGAAAGGAACAACCGGTACCAGCCATTGCAAAAACATGCCAAAATGTAAAGACCATTGAGGCTAGGAAGAAACTGCATCAACTAACGAGCAAAATAACCAATTAATATCAAAATGGCAGGATCAAGTTCACACATAACAATATTAACCTTAAATGTAAATGGACTAAATGCTCCAGTTAAAAGACACAGACTGGCAAACTGGATAAAGAGTCAAGACCCATCACTCTGCTGTATTCAGGAGACCCATCTCACATACAGAGACATACATAGGCTCAAAATAAAGGGATGGAGGAAGATTTACCAAGCAAATGGAGAACAAAAAAAAGCAGGTGTTGCAATACTAGTCTCTGATGAAGCAGACTTTAAACCATCAACGATCAAAAGAGACAAAGAAGGCCATTACATAATGGTAAAAGGATCAATTCAACAGGAAGAGCTAACTATCCTGAATATATATGCACCTAATACAGGAGCACCCAGATTCATAAAGCAAGTCCTTAGAGACTTACAAAGAGACTTAGACTCCCATACAATAATAATGGGAGACTTCAACACTCCACTGTCAACATTAGACAGATCAATGAGACAGAAAGTTAACAAGGATATCCAGGAATTGAACTCATCTCTGCAGCAAGCAGACCTAATAGACATCTATAGAACTCTCCACCCCAAATCAACAGAATATACATTCTTCTCAGCACCACATAGCACTTATTCTAAAATTGACCACATAATTGGAAGTAAAGCACTCCTCAGCAAATGTACAAGAACAGAAATTATAACAAACTGTCTCTCAGACCACAGTGCAATCAAGCTAGAACTCAGGACTAAGAAACTCAATCAAAACTGCTCAACTACATGGAAACTGAACAACCTGCTCCTGAATGACTACTGGGTACATAACGAAATGAAGGCAGAAATAAAGATGTTCTTTGAAACCAATGAGAACAAAGATACAACATACCAGAATCTCTGGGACACATTTAAAGCAGTATGTAGAGGGAAATTTATAGCACTAAATGCCCACAAGAGAAAGCAGGAAAGATCTAAAATTGACACTCTAACATCACAATTAAAAGAACTAGAGAAGCAAGAGGAAACACATTCAAAAGCTAGCAGAAGGCTACAAATAACTAAGATCAGAGCAGAACTGAAGGAGATAGAGATATAAAAAATCCTCCAAAAAATCAATGAATCCAGGAGTTGGTTTTTTGAAAAGATCAACAAAATTGACAGACCGCTAGCAAGACTAATAAAGAAGGAAAGAGAGAAGAATCAAATAGACGCAATAAAAAATGATAAAGGGGATATCACCACCGTCCCCACAGAAATACAAACTACCATCAGAGAATACTATGAACACCTCTATGCAAATAAACTAGAAAATCTAGAAGAAATTGATAATTTCCTGGACACTTACACTCTTCCAAGACTGAACCAGGAAGAAGTTGAATCCCTGAATAACCAATAGCAGGCTCTGAAATTGAGGCAATAATTCATAGCCTACCAACCAAAAAAAGTCCAGGACCAGATGGATTCACAGCTGAATTCTATCAGAGGTACAAGGAGGAGCTGGTACCATTCCTTCTGAAACTATTCCAATCAATAGAAAAAGAGGGAATCCTCCCTAACTCATTTTTTGAGGCCAACATCATCCTGATACTAAAGCCTTGCAGAGACACAACCAAAAAAGAGAATTTTAGACCAATATCCCTGATGAACATCGATGCAAAAATCCTCAATAAAATACTGGCAAACCGGATTCAGCAACACATCAAAAAGCTTATCCACCATGATCAAGTGGGCTTCATCCCTGGGATGCAAGGCTGGTTCAACATTCGCAAATCAATAAACATAATCCAGCATATAAACAGAACCAAAGACAAGAACCACATGATTATCTCAATAGATGCAGAAAAGGCTTTTGACAAAATTCAACAGCCCTTCATGCTAAAAACGCTCAATAAATTCGGTAATGATGGAACGTACCTCAAAATAATAAGAGCTATTTATGACAAACCCACAGCCAATATCATACTGAATGGGCAAAAACTGGAAGCATTCCCTTTGAAAACTGGCACAAGACAGTGATGCCCTCTCTCACCACTCCTATTCAACATAGTGTTGGAAGTTCTGGCTAGGGCAATCAGGCAAGAGAAAGAAATCAAGGGTATTCAGTTAGGAAAAGAAGAAGTCAAATTGTCCCTCTTTGCAGATGACATGATTGTATATTTAGAAAATCCCATTGTCTCAGCCCAAAATCTCCTTAAGCTGATAAGCAACTTCAGCAAAGTCTCAGGAGACAAAATTAATGTGCAAAAATCACAAGCATTCTTATACACCACTAACAGACAAACAGAGAGCCAAATCATGAATGAACTTCCATTCACAATTGCTTCAAAGAGAATAAAATACCTAGGAATTCAACTTACAAGGGATGTAAAGGACCTCTTCAAGGAGAACTACAAACCACTGCTCAGTGAAATCAAAGAGGACACAAACAAATGGAAGAACATACCATGCTCATGGATAGGAAGAATCAATATCGTGAAAATGGCCATACTGCCCTAGGTAATTTATAGATTCAATGCCATCCCCATCAAGCTACCAATGAGTTTCTTCACAGAATTGGAAAAAACTGCTTTAAAGTTCATATGGAACCAAAAAAGACCCCTCATTGCCAAGACAATCCTAAGTCAGAAGAGCAAAGCTGGAGGCATCACGCTACCTGACTTCAAACTATACTTCAAGGCTACAGTAACCAAAACAGCATGGTACTGATACCAAAACAGAGATATAGACCAATGGAACAGAACAGAGTCCTCAGAAATAATACCACACATCTACAGCTATCTGATCTTTGACAAACCTGACAAAAACAAGAAATGGGAAAGGATTCCCTATTTAATAAATGGTGCTGGGATAATTGGCTAGCCATAAGTAGAAAGCTGAAACTAGATCCTTTCCTTACTCCTGATACGAAAATTAATTCAAGATGGATTAGAGACTTAAATGTTAGACCTAATACCATAGAAACCCTAGAAGAAAACCTAGGGTATACCATTCAGGACATAGGCATGGGCAAGGACTTCGTGTCTAAAACACCAAAAGCAATGGAAACAAAAGCCAAAATTGACAAATGGAATCTAATTAAACTAAAGAGCTTCTGCACAGCAAAAGAGACTACCATCAGAGTGAACAGGCAACCTACAGAATGGGAGAAAATTTTTGCAATCTACTCATCAGAGAAAGGGCTAATATCTAGAACCTACAAAGAACTCAAACAAATTTACAAGAAAAAAACAAACAACCCCATCAAAAAGTGGGCAAAGGATATGAATAGACATATCTCAAAAGAGGACATTCATACAGCCAACAGACACATGAAAAAATGCTCATCATCACTGGCCATCAGAGAAATGCAAATCAAAACCACAGTGAGATACCATCTCACACCCGTTAAAATGGCAATCATTAAAAACTCAGGAAAGAACAGGTGCTGGAGAGGATGTGGAGAAATAGGAACACTTTTACACTGTTGGTGGGATTGTAAACTAGTTCAACCATTATGGAAAACAGTATGGCGATTCCTCAAGGATCTAGAACTAGAAATACCATATGACCCAGCCATCCCATTACTGGGTATATATCCAAAGGATTATAAATCATGCTGGTATAAAGACACATGCATACGTATGTTTATTGCGGCACTATTCACAATAGCAAAGACTTGGAATCAACCCAAATGTCCATCAGTGAAAGACTGGATTAAGAAAATGTGGCACATATACACCATGGAATACTATGCAACTATAAAAAAGGATGAGTTTGTGTCCTTTGTAGGGACATGGATGCAGCTGGAAACCATCATTCTTAGCAAAGTATCGCAAGAACAGAAAACCGAACACCGCATGTTCTCACTCATAGGTGGGAACTGAACAATGAGATCACTTGGACTCGGGAAGGGGAACATCACACACCGAGGCCTATCACGGGGAGGGGGGAGGGGGGAGGGGGGAGGGATTGCATTGGGAGTTATACCTGATGCAAATGATGAGTTGATGGGTGCTGACGAGTTGATGGGTGCAGCACACCAACATGGCACAAGTATATATATGTAACAAACCTGCAAGTTATGCACATGTATCCTAGAACTTAAAGTATAACAAAAATAAAAGAAAAAAAAAGGCTGCACTATAGATCAAATGGATGTAATAGATAGCTACAGAACACTTCATTCAAGAGCTGCGGTGTACACATTTTTTTTTCCTCAGCACACAAATCATTATTAAGGATACACCATATGTTAGGTCACGAAACAAGTCTTAAAACATTCAAAAAATGAAATAATATCAGACATCTTCTCTGACAGCTATGGAATAAAACTAGGAATTGATAACTAGAGGAATTTTGGCAAGTATATAAACACATGGAAAATAAATAATATGCTCCCTAATGGCAGGTGGGTTAATGAAGAAATTAAGAAGGAAATTGAAAAATTTCTTGAAACAAATGATAATAGAAACACAATATACCAAAATCTATGAGATACAGCAAAAACAGTACTCAGAGGGAAATATTTAAGTGTCTACATCAAAAAAGATGGAAAATTCCAAATAAACAACCTAAAGATGCATCTTAAAAAACTAGAGAGGGAAGAGGAAACCAAACCCAAAATTAATACAAGAAAAAAAAAAAAAACCTCACAGCAGAGATAAATGAAATTGAAATAAAGAAAACAATATGAAAGAAAAGTAAAACAAAAAGTTTGTTTTGTGAAAAATTAAGCAAAATAGACAAAACTTTAGCCAGACTAACAAAGAAGAATAAAAGAGAAGATCCAAATAAATAAAATGAGAGATGAAAAGGAGACATTACAACAGATACCAAAGAAATTTACAGAATAATGATAGGCTTTTATGAGCAACTATATGCCAACCAATTGGAAAATCTAGAAGATTAGAAGACATTAGTTAAATTTCTAGGCCCATACAATGTGTCAAGATTGAACCATGAAGAAATCCAAAACCTGCACAGACCAATAACAAGTAAGGAAACTGAACCTGTAATAAGAAGCCTCCCAGTAAAGGAAAGCCTGAGATCTGAGGACTTTATTGCTGAATTCTACCAAACATTTAATGAAGAACTAAAACCAATCTCACTAAAGTTATTCTGAAAAATAGAGGAGAAATTAATGCTTCCAAACTCATTCAATGAGACCAGTATTACCCTGATATGAAAACCACACAAAGATACATCAAAAAAGAAAACTACAGGCCAGTACTTCTGATAAATATTAATGCAAAAATGCTCAACAAAATACTAGAAAACTGATTTCAGCAATACATTAAAAAGATCAGAGATCATTCATCATGACCAAGTGGGATTTATCCCTGGGATGAAAGGATGGTTTAACATCCACAAATCTAAGTGATATATCATATCAACAGGATGATGGGCAATAATCATATGATAATTGCAATTGATGCTGAGAAAGCATTTGTTAACATTCAACATCCTTTCAACATAAAAACCCTAAAGAATTGGGTATAGAAGGAACGTATCTCAGCATAATAAAAGCCATATATGACAGATCCACAACTAGTATCATACTGAATAGAGGAAAACTGAAAGCCTCAGCTTTAAGATCTGGAAAATGACAAGGATGCCCACTTTCACCACTAGTATCCAACACAGGACTGCAAGTCACAGTTAGAGTAACTGCACTGCAGAAAAAAGTAAAGGGCATCCAACTTGGAAAGGAATAAATCAAATTATCTTTGTTTGCAGATAATATGATTTTATATTTGGAAAAACCTAAAGACTCCACTAAAAACTTTTGGATAAATTCAGTGAAGTTGCAAGAAACAAAATCAATATATAAAAATCAGTAACATTTCTATATGCCAACAATGAAAAATCTGAAGAAGAAATTTAAAAAGTAATCTCATTTACAATAGCCACAAATAAAAAAAAAACTCAAGAGTTAACCAAAGAAGTGAAATATCTCTATAATAAAAAGTATAAAACAACTGATGAAAGAAATTGAAGAGAACACCATAAAATGGAAATAAATTTCATGTGCTGGCCAGATGTGCTGGCTCATGCCTGTAATCCCAGCACTTTGGGAGACTGAGGTGGGTGGATCACTTGAGGCCAAGAGTTCGAGACCAGCCTGACAAATGTAGCAAAATCCCATCTCTATTAAACATAAAAAAATTTAGCAGGCATGGTGGTGCACACCTGTAATCCCAGCTACTAGGGTCACTGAGGCACAAAAATTGCTTGAACTTGGGAGGCAGAGGTTGCAGTGAGCCAAGATCAAGCCACTTCACTACAGCCTGGGTGAGTGAGGGAGACTCTGTCTCAAAAAAAAGAAGTCCATGTGCATGGATTGGAAAAATCAATATTGCTGAAATGTCCATACTACCTAAAGCAATCTACAGATTTAATATAACCCGTATTAAAATACCAATCATATCTTTCACAGAAATAGAAAAAAAAAACCTTAAAATTTATAGGTAACTACAAAAGACCCAGAAGAGCCAAAGCTATTTTAAGCAAAAAGAAAATAACTGGAGGAATCACATTACCTGACTTTAAATTATACTACAGAGCTATTGTAACCCAAACAGCATTATAGTAGCATAAAAACAGGCACATAGATCAATGGAACAGAATAGAGAACACAGAGCCAAATCTACACACCTATGGTAAACTCATTTTTGGCAAAGTTCCCATGAACATACACTGGAAAGAAGATAGTCTCTTCAATAAATAGTACTGGGAAAACTGGATATTCATATGCAGAAGAATAAAACTAGACCCCTACCTCTTGCCATATACAGAAATCAAATCAAAATGGATGAAAGACTTAAATCTAAGACTTTAAACTATAAAACTACTACAAGAAAAGAATGGGAAAAATCTCCAGGACATTGGTCTTGGCAAACATTTCTTGAGTAATACCCAACAAGCACAGGCAACCAAAGCAAAAATAAACTAAAGGGATTACATCAAGTTAAAAAGCTCTTCACAGCAAAGGAAACAATCAGCAAAGTGAAGAGACAACCCACAGAATGAGAGAAAATATGTGCAAACTACCCATCTGACAAGGGATTAGTAACCACGATATTATATAAGGAGCTCAAAAAACTATATATGAAAAAGTCTAATAATCCTATCAAAAAATGGGCAAAAGTTCTAAACAGACAGTCGGGCATAGTGGCTCATGCCTGTAATCCCAGCACTTTGGGAGGCCAAGGTGGATGAATCATCTGAGGTCAGGAGTTCGAGGCCAGCCTGGCCAACGTGGTGAAACCCTTTCTCTACTAAAAATACAAAAATTAGCCAGGCGTGGTGGCACGCGTCTGTAATCCCAGTTACTTGGGAGGCTGAAGCAGGAGAATTGCTTGAACCCAGGAGGCAGAGGTTGCAGTGAGCCGAGACGCCATTGTACTCCAGCCTGGGCAACAAGAGTGAAACTCCGTCTCATGGGGAAAAAAAAAGTTCTGAACAGGCATCTCCCAAAAGAAGAAATACAAATGGAAAACAGGCATATGGAAACATGCTCAACATCACTGATCATCAGAGAAATGCAAATCAAAACTACAATGAGATTACATCTTGCCCCAGTTAAAATGGTTTTTATCAAAAGACAGGCAATAACAAATGTTGTCGAGGATGTGGAAAAAAGGGAACCCTTGTATACTGTTGGTGGGAATGTAAATTAATGCAACCACTATGGAGAACAGTCTGGAGGTTCCTCAAAAAACTAAAAATTGAGATATCATATGATCCAGCCACCCCAGTGCTGGATATATACCCCAAAGAAAAGAAAACAGTATATTGAAGAGATATCTGCACTCCTGTGTTTGTTGCAGCACTATTCGCAATAGCCAAGATTTGGAAACAACCTAAGTGTCCATCAACAGATGAATTCATTAAAAAAATGCAGTATATATACACAACAAAGTGATATTCAACCATAAAAATAATGTGATCCTGTCATTTGCAACAACATGGATGCAAGTGGAAGTCATTAGGTTAAGTGAAATAAACCAGGCACAGAAAGATAAACATCCCATGTTCTCAGTTAGTGGAATCTAAATATCAAAGGAACTGAACTCATCACATGTTGGGAGCAAGCCCCCCAAAATCTGGCCATAAACTGGCCCCAAAATCGGCCATAAACAAAATCTCTGCAGCATTGTGACATGTTCATAATGGCCCTAATGCCCATGCTGGAAGGTTGTGGGTTTACAGGAATGAGGGCAAGGAACACCTGGCCCACCCAGGGCGGAAAACTGCTTAAAGGCATTCTTAAGCCACAAACAATAGCATGAACGATTTATGCCTCAAGGTCATGTTCCTGCTGCAGTTAACTAGACCAACCTATTACTTTAATTTGGCCCATCCCTTCATGTCCCATAAGGGATACTTTTAGTTAATCTAATATCTGTAGAAACAATGCTAATGACTGGTTTACTGTTAATAAATATGTGGGTAAATCTCTGTTCGGGGCTCTCAGGCCTGAAGGCTGTGAGACCCCTGATTTCCTACTTCACACTTCTATATTTCTGTGTGTGTGTCTTTAATTCCTCCAGCGCCGCTAGGTTAGGATCTCCCTGACTGAGTTGGTCTCAGCAAGTGGCGTCCATTCGTGGCGGCTTGAATCCAGGTCAAAGGGTCCCCAGAGTGATGGTTGGAACGGAAAACTAGCTGGAGGATACCCAAGTACTCTTAAAGCAATCCCGGTAGTGAGTAAGAAGGGGAACTCGGAAGCATCGGGATAACAATGGGACAGGTTTGGGGTCTGGTTCGTTTCACCTTGGAACTTTTTCACACTGACAATGAAGAGGAACAAGAGTATAGAGAAGTAACAGAAGAGGTTACAGAGCATGTTTATTTTTCAGCTAAAGCTAAAGCGGCAAAGGAAGGAGAGGTTCATCCCTACCATTCTGCACCCCCTCCTTATTATTTTGAAGAAAATGACCCCCCAGATCTTTCTTTTCCAGAGGACCCTGGGTGAAAAGTAGTTGCCCCAGTGACTGTTCAAGCAGCCCCTGGAGCCACGGCTCTTAGTTCGATTCAGACAGTAATTCAGCAAGCTAGACAAGAGGGGGATTTAGAGGCTTGGCAGTTCCCTGTTAGAATACACCCCCCAGATCAACAGGGAAATATTACAGCTACATTTGAACCTTTTCCTTTTAAATTACTCAAAGAATTAAAACAAGCAATAAGTCAGTATGGACCAGGTTCTCCTTTTGTAATGGGACTGTTAAAGAATGTTACTCTTTCCAGTTGGATGATTCCTACTGACTGGGACACTCTTACTCAAGCTTGTCTAACTCCTGCTCAGTTCTCACACTTTAAAACTTGGTGGGCAGATGAAGCTTCCATTCAGGCTGCTCGCAACGCCCAGGCCCAAACTCAAATTAATACAACTGCAGACCAACTTTTGTGGGTTGGCAGCTGGGCTGGTTTAGATGCACAACTGGTCATGCAGGATGATGCCGTAGAACAGCTTAGAGGAGTGTGCATTCGAGCTTGGGAAAAAAATCACTTCAGGTGAAGAACAATACCCTTCCTTTAGTGCTGTAAAACAGGGACCCAGAGAACCATATGTTGATTTTATAGCTCGGTTACAGGAGTCTCTTAAAAAGATGATTGCAGATTCAGATTTGGCTGCTCAGGATATAGTGTTGCAGTTATTAGCTTTTGACACTGTTAATCCCGATTGCCAGGCTGCTCTGCGACCTATTAGAGGGAAAGCGCATTTAGTTGATTATATGAAGGCCTGTGATGGTATCAGAAGTAATCTGCATGAAGCTACTTTGTTGGCACAAGCAATGGCAGGACTGAGAGTGGATAAAGGAAATACTCCATTTCCTGGAGCTTGTTTTAACTGTGGGAAGCATGGTCATACTGAAGAGGAATGTAGAAAAAATCAGCTAGTCAGGCCACCAGATAGGGGAGAAAAGAAAACTGTTGAATCTGAAATATGTCCAAAATGTAAAAAAGGAAAACACTGGGCTAGTCAGTGTCACTCTAAGTTTGATAAAGATGGGAATCCGATTTTGGGAAATGCCATGAGGGGCCTGTCCTGGGCCCCATTCTAAACCGGGGCATTTCCAGCTCAGGCCATTCCCTCACCCCTGTACAATGTCTGTCCCCCGCTACAGCTGGTAGTGCTGCAGTAGATTTATGCTGCACAAAAACTATGAGCCTTCTGCCTGGGGAACCCCAACAAGAGGTCCCAAAAGGAGTCTGTGGACCCTTGCCAGCAGGGACAATAGGATTACTTTTAGGAAGGTCTAGTGTAAGTTTAAAAGGCATACAATTACATACAGGAGTCATTGATTCAGATTACAATGGGGAAATTCAAATTGTTGTATCTACTTCTGTTCCCTGGAAAGCAGAGCTGGGAGAGCCCATAGCACAGCTCCTGATTGTGCTGTATGTGGGAATGGGAAAAAGTGAAATTAAACGAACAGGAGGATTTGGAAGCACAAATAAACAAGGCAAAGCAGCTTACTGGGTAAATCAGACTACTGATGAACGTCCTACCTGTAAAATAACTATTCAGGGAAAGAAATTTAAAGGTTTGATAGGTACAGGAGTGGACATTTCAATCATTTCTCTACAGCACTGGCAGTCCACGTGGCCAATTCAACCCACTCAATTTAACATAATTGGAGTTGGTAAAGCTGCTGAAGTACATCAAAATAGTTATACTTTGCATTGTGAGGGGCCCAATGGACAACCTGGAACTATTCAACCAATTATAACTTCCATACCTATAAATTTATGGGAAAGAAATTTATTATAACAATGGGGAGCACAAATTCTAATTCCAGAAAAAGTGGGAAAAAAAAGTTCCCACCAAAGATTAAAAAATAATTTTTGATGGTGGCCATTGTTAAGCCTCCAGAACCTATACCTTTAAAATGGTTAACAGATAAGCCAATTTGGATAGAACAATGGCCACTGAGTAAAGAAAAACTGGAGGCTTTAGAGAAATTAGTTGCTGAACGATTAGAAAATGGGCACATAGCTCCAACATTTTCCCCTTGGAATTCTCCAGTTTTTGTAATTAAGAAAAAATCAGGAAAATTGAGAATGTTAACTGACTTAAGAGCCATCAATTCAGTTATACAACTAATGGTAGCATTACAGCCAGGATTGCCTTCTGCTGCTATAATTCCAAAAAATTGGCCTCTAATAGTCATAGATTTAAATGACTGTTTCTTTACTATCCCTTCAGTTGAGCAAGACTGAACAGCTTGCATTTACAATTCCTACAGTAAACAACCTGCAGCCTGTTAAGATTTATCATTGGAAAGTGTTGCCAAAGGGCATGTTAAACAGTCTGACTATTTGCCAGACGTATGTGGGGCAAGCCATTGAACCGACTCGTAAAAAAATTTCAGTGTTACATTATTCACTATATGGATGATATACTTTGTGCTGCCCCCACTCGAGAAATATTACTCCAATGTTATGATCACTCACAGAATTCAATTTCTCCTGGTGGTTTAATTATAGCTCCTGACAAAATTCAGACTGCTACTCCTTACTCCTACTTGGGGACCTTAGTAAATGACACTACCATTGTGCCACAGAAAGTAACCATACATAGGGATAAATTAAAAACATTAAATGATTTTCAAAAATTACTAGTGGATTTTAATTGGATACGACCTGCTTTAGGCATTCCTACCTATGCCATGAGTAATCTGTTCTCTATCCTTAGAGGAAATCCTAGTCTCACTAGCCCTCAGTAATTAACAAAGGAGGTAGAGGCAGAGTTAAAACTGATTGAGAAGCAAATCCATAAAGCTCAGATAAATAGAATAGATCCAGAGAAGACTTTAGATTTGCTAATCTTTTCAACTCAGCATTCACCTACTGGTGTTATTGTCCAAGAACAGGACTTAGTAGAGTGGCTTTTTCTTCCACATACTAATTCATGGACTCTAACTCCTTATTTAGATAAAATTGCTACTATGATAGGGATTGGGAGAACTCCGATTGTTAAATTACATGGATATGATCCTGGAAAAAGTATTGTCTCTCTCACAAAGGCACAAATACAGCACGCTTTTATAAATAGTCTTACTTGGCAAACCCATTTAGCTGACTTTGTGGATATTCTCAATAATCATTTTCTTAAAACAAAGCTGCTTTGGTTTTTGAAATTAACTGATTGGATTCTCCCTAAAATAACTAAATTTAAACCAATTGAAGGTGCTGAGAATGTTTTTACAGATGGGTTTAGTAACGGTAAAGCTTTTTATTCTGGCTCAAAAAGTAAAGTTTTCCAGATGTCCTATACTTCAGCTCAAAAAGTGGAGCTTGTAGCTGTAATTGAGGTATTGACTTCTTTTGATATGCCTATTAATGTGATTTTTGATTCTTCATGCGTGGTTCATTCCACACAGTTAATTGAAAACGCTCAGTTACGATTTCATACAGATGAACAACTGATGACTTTATTTACCCAACTGCAAACAGCAGTTAGGGGTAGAATGCACCCTTTTTACATCACTCACATTAGAGCTCATACACCTCTTCCAGGACCATTGACTGAAGGGAATCAAATGGCTGATTGCCTAGTTGCTACTGCAATATCTAATGCTAGACACTTTCACAATTTAACCCATGTTAATGCCTCTGGTCTCAAACCCAGATACAGCATTACCTGGAAAGAGGCTAAAGCTATTATCCAGCGATGCCCAACTTGCCAAATGGTACATTCCTCATCTTTTACAGGAGGAGTTAATCCTCGAGGACTGGAACCTAACTCTATTTGGCAAATGGATGTCACACATGTTCCCTCGTTTGGGAGACTAGCTTATGTACATGTATGTGTGGACACCTTTTCTCACTTTGTCTGGGCTACATGCCAAACAGGAGAGTCTTCTGCCTGTGTTAAACATCACCTTTTGCAGTGTTTTGCGGTGATGGGCATTCCAGTTTCTATTAAAACAGATAATGCCCCAGGCTATGCTAGCCAAGCTCTAGCTACATTTTTCTCTGTGTGGAATATTAAACACGTTACTGGTATCCCATGCAATTCTCAAGGACAAGCCATAGTTGAAAGAATGAATCTCTCCCTAAAACAGCAGTTGCAAAAGCAGAAAGGGAGAAACAATGAAGGAACCCCACAGATGCAACTGAACCTAGCATTATTAACTTTAAATTTTTTGAGCCTGCCCAAAGGCCAGATATTATCAGCAACTGAAAGGCATCTACAGAAACCAGCTACAAAGACAGAAACAGAACAACTGATTTGTTGGAGAGATCCAATAACAAAAAGTCGGGAAATAGGTAAAACAATAACTTGGGGCAGAGGTTATGCTTGTATTTCTCCAGGCTGAAATCAATGGCCAATTTGGATACTATCAAGACACCTGAAACCATATCATGAGCCAGATGCCAAGGAAGAGACTCCAGGAGGATACCAAGGATCCCCCGGTTGCAGCCATGTCAAGATTGACACTGAGGAGGACCCCAACTGTCATGAGCAACACCCATCGAACACAGCCACCCACCTGGGGACAGATCAAGAAGCTGTCACAGATGGTGGAAGAAAATCTGAGGAAACCAGGACAACCAGTCACAAAGAATAATTTAATGATAGCTATGGTAACGTTTATCACCACTTCTGTGAGTATTCCTTCAATAAGGACTGGTAATAATGCCTGGATACAATCACTATGACACAGTTACACATGCTTTCTGATCTCAGTATTTACCATAATAAATCTGCTCCTATAATTGAGGCATATAACCCTCAAAAACCGATTTTGTAAACAGGATTGGACCCAGTTAGAAAAAATGAATGACTTGTTTAGGAAGATTGCATTGCAGAACAGGCAGAGGTGCTGCGCAACGATTCCTATGGAATCATTATCAATTGGTCCCCTAACGGGGTGTTTAGCTTGAATTGCACCTCTCAGTCTGCGTGCCATGGCCACACTATGTTCAGATGATCTGAACAAAATGGTCCGATGGTAGAAATGATAAGAAGTATGACAAAAGTTCCTATTATCTGGAACCATGGCGGTATAGTGGCACCTCAGCCTCAAATGATTTGGCTCGCTCTAGGAGCCAAACATAAGGATTTGTGGAAACTATTAAATGCTCTTAATAAGATCAAAATTTGGGAAAGAATAAAAAAGCATCTAGAAGGACACTGTACAAACTTGTTTTTTGATATAGCAAAATTAAAAGAACAAATATTTAAAGCATGCCAGGCACACCTGAGCTTAATGCCAGGAAATGAAGTGCTTAAAGGAGCTGCAGGCAAATTAGCAGCTAGTAACCCATTTAAATGGATAAAAACACTTGGAAGCTCTGTGATTTTAATGATGATTGTGCTTTTATTTATTTTTTTAATTTTTTATTATTATTATACTTTAAGTTCTAGGGTACATGTGCACAATGTGCAGGTTTGTTACATAGGTATACTTGTGCCATGTTGGTGTGTTGCCCGCATCAACAAGTCAGCACCCATCAGCTCATCATTTACATCAGGTATAACTCCCAATGCAATCCCTCCCCCCTCCCCCCTCCCCATAACAGGCCCTGGTGTGTGATGTTCCCCTTCCCAGGTCCAAGTGATCTCATTGTTCTGTTCCCACCTGTGAGTGAGAACATGCGGTGTTTGGTTTTCTGTTCTTGCGATAGTTTGCTGAGAATGATGGTTTCCAGCTGCATCCATGTCCCTACAAAGGACACAAACTCATCCTTTTTTATGGATGCCTAGTATTCCATGGTGTATATGTGCCACATTTTCTTAATCCAGTCTGTCACTGATGGACATTTGGGTTGATTCCAAGTCTTTGCTATTGTGAATAGTGCTGCAATGAACATACAGGTGCATGTGTCTTTATAGCAGCATGATTTGTAATCCTTTGGGTATATACCCAGTAATGGGATGGCTGGGTCATATGGTACTTCTAGTTCTAGATCCTTGAGGAATCACCATACTGTTTTCCATAATGGTTGAACTAGTTTACAATCCCACCAACAGTGTAAAAGTGTTCCTATTTCTCCACATCCTCTCCATCACCTGTTGTTTCCTGACTTTTTAATGATTGCCATTCTAACTGGCGTGAGATGGTATCTCATTGTGGTTTTGATTTGCATTTCTCTGATGGCAAGTGATGACGGCATTTTTTCATGTGTCTGTTGGCTGTATGCATGTCTTCTTTTGTGCTTTTAATATATGTTGTTTGTCTTTGTATAGTCTGCAGATGCGGATCCCGACTCCTGCGAGAAGTAGCTCACCATGACAAAGCTGCCCTTGCTTTTATCTCTTTGCAAATCAAAAATCAAACAAGGGAGACATGTTGGGAGCAAACCCCCCAAAATCTGGCCATAATAAACAAAATCTCTGCAGCATTGTGACATAATCATAATGATCCTAATGCCCAACCTAGAAGGTTGTGGGTTTATGGGAATGCGGGCAAGGAACACCTGGCCTGCCCAGGGTGGAAAACCGATAAAGGCATTCTTAAACCACAAACAATAGCATGAACGATTTATGCCTTAAGGGCATGTTCCTGCTGCAGTTAACTAGCCCAACCTGTTCTCCCTTTGTTTCCCATAAGGGATACTTTTAGTTAATTTAATATCTATAGAAACAATGCTAATGATTGATTTTCTGTTAACAAATATGTGAGTAAATCTCTGTTTGGGGCTCTCAGCTCTGAAGGTTGTGAGACCCCTGATTTCTCACTTCACATCTCTATATTTCTGTGTGTGTGTCTTTAATTCCTCTAGCGCCACTGGGTCTCCCCAACTGAGCTGGTCTCTGCAATCACATAGAGAGTAGAAGGGCGGTTGCCAGAGGCTCAGAATGGTAATTGAGGTTTGTGGGAAGAAGAGGAGTGGGGATGGTTAATGAATACAAAAAGTAGAATGAATACAATCTACTATTTCATAGTACAAGGAGGTGACTATGGCCAATAACAATTTATAGATTTTAAAATAAGTAAAAGAGTATAATTGGATTGTTGGTAACACAAAGGATAAACACTTGAGGGGATGGCCCATCTTCCATGATGTGATTATTATGCATTTAATGTCTGTATCAAAACATTTCATGTACCTCATAAATATATACACCTATTATGTATCCATAAACATTGAAATTAAAAATTAAATGGTAAATTCATAAAATGGAATACTACTCAGCAATAAAAAAGAATGAACTGTTGATAAACACAGTTCGTTTGAATGAACTTGAATGAACATCAAGGGACTTTTGCTGAGTGAGAAAAGCCAATCACAAAATGTTAAATAGTGTATGGTTCTATTTATATAAGATTCTTGAAATAACAGAATTATAGAGATGAACACAGAATTATGTTTGCTATGGATTAAAATCTAAGCTGGATGAGAGGGTGACACAGCTATAAAGTAGTAGTAGCAAGAGGGGGCATTGCAGTAATTGAACAGTACTATGTCTTGATAGTGGTGGTAGTTACATAAAGCTACACATATAAAATTATGCATATAAAATATACATATACATATAAAATATAGAACTAAGAACAATACACACACACATACATGCGCACACACAGATTATAAGTACAACTACTGAAATATGAAAAAACTATATCAATTGTACCAATTTTAATTTCCTGGCTTTATTACTGCACTATAGTTACGCAAGATTCCAACACTGGCAGAGACTGGGTAAAGGTTACATGGACCTCTCTATACATTTCTTTGCAACTTCATTTGAATCTAATTATTTCAAAAACATTTTCAGGCTTATAAAAGATTAACTGTTCAAAAGATGTCTTGCCTTCTGAAGTTAGACCCAACATGTCTTCCAAAACACATTTTATATATCACAGGGTACCAGAAATTCTTATTTACCCATATTTGACCTGAGTTCTACATTAATCTTAGTACAACATTGGGTCTCTATATTCTTTTAGAAAGAACCATTTCTTCCTTTAATGAATACCAAACTTTGATGAACTCTTTCACGTACAGTGGGCCATCTATGTCCTGATTGGTCTTTTTCTCAATTCTCATGGTGCTAAGAGTCTGTTTACTTACCGGCACATAGTGAAGCTTGTCTAAAATTAGGATCATATAATGCTTTCCTCAAGCCAAAGTGCATTTCAAAGGTGTCCTGTAGTGGTTGATAACCAACTGGTATTTTATGGTGTAATATATATACAGAAACAATTTTTTCCCACTATTAGAGTAAAAGTGTCTCCAGTAGTAAGGTTACATTGTTTTCCAACAGGTGTATATATATATTTATATATTTAGATGGAGTCTCACTCTGTCGCCCAGTCTGGAGTGCAGTGGTGCAATCTCTGTTCACCTGCAACCTCTGTCCCCCATGTTCAAGAGATTCTCCTGCCTTAGCTTCCCAAGTAGCTGAGACTACAGGCACCCACCATTACGCCTGGCTAATTTTTGTACTTTTAGTAGAGATGGGGTTTCACCATGTTGACCAGGCTGGTCTCAAACTCCTGACCTCAGGTGATCTACCCGCCTTGCCCTCCCAAAGTGCTAGGATTTCAGGTGTGAGCCACCACACTCAGCCCAGGCTTAATATTAATCTACCATTAAATGAAGTCATAATCATGTTTTGCTCCAAGCTTCTTGACTTTACCAGTTCACAATTTGTGTGGGATCATTGAGAATATAATATTCACAGGGTACTCCTCTTACTGTTGCCTCTTTCAAAGATAATGTCTTGAGAGAGCATATCACATGTTATGCTTTCTGAGGAGTAATGGGAGTTTTGGTAACTGCAATAGTGTTATTAAACTGGTGACCTGGGGATAAGTATTTTGAAGCATGGTCATACAATATAATATAAAATCCATTTTCTTTCATCCTCAGACCACTAAACCCTTGATATCTTCAATCATCAAAGTCTTGATTTATCCATTTAAAGTCTTAGGGCTAGCTCAATCATCATTTCTGTACAATACTTTCATTCCTACTCCACTTTTGCTTTGGAAAAATTTCCTTGTTCCATATAACAGATCTTGCCTCAGGAATATTTTTTGTAAACCTTGGTTAAAAATAATAACCTCACTCATTTTCATATCATCATAATATTCTCATTTATAAACCAACTTCCCCCCCTCAACAATTCTGTTACTAAAAATATGTAATTTGTAGATGTCAATTGATAGTTGTTTTCAAGTTCCCTTTTAGAGTAGAGAGCCTCACGATTCATCTGCTGTATAATGGAATTTCATGATTCTTTTCCCTCTGGACTCTTACCACATAAAGCTTTTGAGTCACTGAAAAATTTTAGATTGCTCAATGATATTAATAGTTTTAACTACCAACAAACACTTCTAGGACATCAATGTCCTGAAAAGTGTCTTGAGCTGAAAAGCATAGTCAAATTTGTCATATCAAATCCCTACTTAAATATTTGAAAAACAATCCTTACCTGAATCATTAGTACAATCTTTGGTAAATTGTTATGGTAAACGTTACAGTCTTTGAAAACTCTCTGCACTCTATATCAAATTAGATATAATGTTCAAATCTCAGGTCTGTCTTTCTCCAGCTCTGAAACCTTCCACAAGTTACTTTTTTAAATTTTTTTTTTTTTTTTTTTTTTTTTTGAGACGGAGTCTCACTCTGCAGCCCAGGCTGGAGTGCAGTGGCCGGATCTCAGCTCACTGCAAGCTCCGCCTCCCGGGTTCACGCCATTCTCCTGCCTCAGCCTCCCGAGTAGCTGGGACTACAGGCGCCCGCCACCTCGCCCGGCTAGTTTTTTGTATTTTTTAGTAGAGACGGGGTTTCACCGTGTTAGCCAGGATGGTCTCGATCTCCTGACCTCGTGATCCGCCCGTCTCGGCCTCCCAAAGTGCTGGGATTACAGGCTTGAGCCACCGCGCCCGGCCCAAGTTACTTAAACTTGCTTCATATTTACCTCTGTAGAGCAAAAATTGGTAATAGTACCCACTTCATAGGGTTTTGATTTGGATTAAATGAGTTGTTACGTCTAAGATGCTTAACATAGTGGCTGGCATAAACTGCTTAAAACACATTTCCTATTACCCTTGACTGAAGTTGGGTAATCCACTGGGAAACTCAGAGTTGGTATAAAGATTATTATAACCTGAGTAAGCCCACCATAAATTTCCTCTCTAGGGAATTTCATGTCCATAGAAAAGATAGAAAGACCACTCATGCATGCTAAACAAACTTTACCACACACTTTCTTATATCCTGTTTTTTTCCCCTAAAAATCCCATTTGCATTTCCTAAAGAAATCAATTTGTTCTTTCTATAGGAGCCTTTTCATATCCCTCCCTTTTCTCTACTATGATATATATGCCTCTAACTTTAACCATTTAACAAGCTAGCTACTTCTTCTGTTAGTTACCATATTCAAACAAATACAAATATTTATGCAAATAAATCCTTTTAATCTGGCTTTTGTCAGTTTAATTTGCAGGCCCCCAGGGTAATAACCTAAGAGAGCAGGGGAAAAGTGTCTCCTCCCCTACAAATTCATGCCCTCTCCAGCCACCCCTTGTCCTCCAACCCTAATACAGTCCATAGCAAATCTTATCATTTGGAGGAAGAGGCTAGAAGTCTATAGTATTAAGGTATCAACTGTGTGTGAGAAAATCATATTTTCAAATAAACAAGGACTTAGAAAATTTTTAATACGTGTAGATCTTCTCTGGTAAAGATACTATCATTATGCAGTAATTTATGCAACTCTGTACTTAAAAGGCACTGTTAATTACAGGGTGAAAAGTTAATGCAGAAACTATAAGTGTAAAATACTACGTATTATATAGTCAATGAAATCTGAAGGTAAAATGGTGAGAGAAACTCTACATCTTACAAAGTGGGAAACCAATAAATAGGGTCTAAAGTTGATAGTGGCAGGAGACAGTCAAATGCCTAGGCAGATAGGGGCAGGTCCCCAGTGAAACCCAAACTTCAAGCCAAACAATTTAAAGCCTAAAAATCAATCTACAAGTCTCAGATAAATCCATGAACCGGATTGCAAACCTCTCTTCCCATTTGACACACTTTCTTCTGCATGATCCCCACCCTTCACCAATTTTTACATATATCTACCCTTCCCAAATTGGTTTTATACACTGTCATGCCCATCTTTGAGTGGTGCCTTTTTCAAATACTCACAAACCAATCAGGATGTACTCTCCCATTCTGAGCCCATAAAAGCCCTGGACTCAGCCTCACTTTGAGACTACCTGCCTTCAGGTTGTGGGAGACCTAACTGACTTTGGGGAGGGGGCTGCCCTCTCAGGTCCCCTCTCCACTGAGAGCTGTCACTCAATAAAACTCTGTCCTGCTCATCCTCTGGTTGTCAGTGTAACCTCATTCTTCTTGGATGTGGGACAAGAATTTGCAACCTGCTCAATGTGGTACAAAAAGGCTGTAACACATTAACCTTCTGCCCTCTGCTGGGGCCGTGTGGCCACCCTATGTGATGGGAAGGAACAGCGGGTTGGGTCAGCCCAGAAGCCACAGGCCAAAGTGGGGCAACAGGACTGAAAGAGCTGTTAACACACTCCCATCTGCTGAAGTGTGGACAGGAGGAATAACACCCACTTTGGGACTCTGGAGTCGCTGTCATCTCCAAGTTTTTTGGGCACCACCATATTCCCCTCATCCAGATGCCAGCACCCAAGGTGGAAGCAGGTGACTGCACACACAGCCCAGCCATGGGTGGAGTGTGGATACTGTGGCGAGCACAGGATCTGGGCCAGGGTGCAAGCCAAGTACAGCCCACTAGGTCAAGTGGGTAGGGTACCTCCTGTGGCCAGCCCAAAGATGAGCAAGTCCTGGGCAGGGGCATCACCAGTTGCAGAGGTCTCCAACTGGTGAAGTGGCACTGAAAAAATCCTGTGTTAAAGTTATTTAAGAAATAAAACTCTAAGTATATGTAAAATTATAAATGTAACATGAGCATTAAAAATTTAGAAAGGAATGATATTTGGAGATGGGAGAAATGAATGGGAGCTAAATTCCTCATCTTTCACAGTGGACAATCATTGGAATAAGCAGAATTGATATAGATAATTCAAGTAATAGAGGCTTAAGTGCATATTTTACAGTTAATGAAGTGACCACCAAACAACTAAATATTAAATCATGTGAAGGTAATACTAAAAAAGCAGAAGAGATCAATTTATTGAGAAAAAAAAGTCAAACTGAAAAAGTTTCATGAATGGTAGGGCAAAGCATGTCTAATACTTTTTAAAATAATTCTAACTTATATATTTCCCCTTAAAATAATTTTGGACAATTTTTCTTTCAGCTAATTAGAAATGGGGAAAAACTGATTGGCAGAAAAAAGATGTGACTCTTTCATAATTCAATAGATGAAACTTTCCCCAAATATGCCAAATACACTTTGCTAATCAAAATATAAAACATAAATTTCACAATTCTAAGGATAAAAATTTGTAATTAATTTATTTTCAAATTAATTTAATTATAGTCAATTATTAAACTATACATAAAGTAAATATTTAAGATGTATTTATTTTGATTATTTGTCCTATGTAAAGTTGCCCTTGGGAATAATATTGCTCATTCAAAGCGTCTCCTCTCCCCTGTGCCTTAAAGCAGAGTTCTTCCTTGCCCTCATCCAAACAAAAACTAGCCTGGCTGGTTCTAAATCCCCTCCTTCATTCATGTACAGAGTAATTTAGTTCCTAATTCCTTGAAACGTGCCCTCTAGTTAGCAACTCTACACCTGGAGAATGGTGTCAGATTATAAGTAGCAATCATTATTTATTTCTGTGACTAGTGCTAGTAAATCACTGAGTGTCTACTATGTGTGGTGCATTAGGATAAGCATTACATTACCTCATTTGCTGAATAAGTTAGGTTAGCATACACTCTTGGTGTCCAATTGCCTCTGTGTGCTATATGGACTCATATATGGACATTATATATATGAGTCATATATATGGAGATTTTATATGAGTCCATATATGAGTCCATATAGTGCAAAGAGGTAATTGGACACCAAGAGTATATGCCAACCTTTTACTCGAAGCTCCCCTCCACCTCCAGACCACAGGCATAAGGTCTTCATATCTGTAACAGATTTTGCCACAGACACGAAATGAGAAATAAATGTACACTACCAATAAAAACACTTAAGGTTGAATATTAGACATTTTTATTTTTAAAAGTTTCCCCATAAATTTC
Source organism: Macaca nemestrina (assembly GCF_043159975.1). Classification (NCBI taxonomy): domain Eukaryota; kingdom Metazoa; phylum Chordata; class Mammalia; order Primates; family Cercopithecidae; genus Macaca; species Macaca nemestrina. The sequence goes on from NC_092145.1 coordinate 81,518,015, forward strand.
TGCTCCCTTAGGCTCGTTTCTTTACATGTTAATGGGCCCTATTTTTCATTTCTCTCTTGAAGGCAAGCAAGCAACTAAGAAAGCAAAAAGTAGTACCGTAATTAGAGCAGAAACACATTCCTCTCTAATATTTTACTTAGGAAATCCAGTCCTTCTAATAAAATTATCTTTCTAAAGCTTTCCCAGGTTTTTATGCCTGTGAGATCTACATATATGTGATAACAAATTCGAAAGGGACAAAAGTGTGAAGAGTCTCCCACCCTTATCTCCCCATTCCCTTCTACAGAGGCAACCACCATTACAAGTGTCTCATGCATCTTTCCAGAAGAGCACAAAATAAATACATGATCAAATCCTTTAATATTACTTTCATATTTTGCAAAAAATGATAGCTTAATAGTGTTAAGTATCTTGCTATTTTCACTTAACATTTTATCTTAGCGAGTGCTCTTTATCAGTATATATATATATATATATATATATATATGGCTGTCTCATAGTGTTTAAGAATATCTGTCGTATAGATGGACCATAATTTACATGAAGTGTCTTACAAAAGGACTTGAATTTTTCCCATTATTTTTGTATAACTGTGCTACAACAAATATCCTTGAGCATGTTATTCTGCACAAGTATATTTAAAGGATAAATTCCTAGATGAGTTATGCCATTTGCATGTACTAAGATAGGTATTGATGAATATATTTAACAAATATTTATTGAGCAGTGCCTGTATGAGGCACTGTTATAGATGCTTGGATACATCAATGAACAAGGATCAAAGATCAATGAACATCAATAAACAAAGATCCCTGTACTCACAGAGCTTACATTCCAATGTGGAAGGACAGACAATCAACACCACGAACAATAAGTAAATCATACAGTGGCTTTCTATAGGGAAAGCTGAGTAAGGGGAAAGGGTGAGTATGTGTTTGAGGCATATACAATTTAAAATGGCGTGGTCAGAGTTGGCCTTATTGAGAGAGTGACATTTGAGCAAAGGCTTGAAAGAGGTAAGAGATATCCATGAGGATATCTAAGGAAGTGCTTTCTAGCCACGCGGAATAGTCAAATATCACATCTTATTTCACTTAACCTTATCTATGTTAGACTTTCAGTTTTTATTATTATTTTTTCTCCTTATTTACTATATGGCCTGTGTTTTCTTAGTTTAGTTTTGAATCTTCTGATATTCTGGAAGGTTTATGTTTTTTTCTACTTGTTACATTTATTACCACAATTTTATTGAACGCTTAATTACGGATTTCTTTATAAAGTAGCCACTGACTGGCAACGATGAGTAATGATAGGAAACACCACTATCCAATTTTGTCGACTATATTGTTTTTCTTACAATGTTATTATATACTTATGTATCTATTAGTTAACTTGGCAGATTTTTTCATCCCCAGCCATAAAAGAAGAAATCCCCTTTCTAGTCCCAATTGTTGATAGTTATATTATGCCTATGTTAAGCATTAGCATAATGTTTATATTTGTTTTCTGTTTAACCATAGTATATATGTTTGTTTTAGTCTTAGTTCTATAGTTACATTGATTTAATACTTAACCATTGGCACTTTTGCACTAGAGATTCCATTCATTTATTGGTGGCCTAAAATTTATGCTTTTCCTAGAAAGGCTCAGGAGGACTCTATTTCTCAAGTTCCTGCCTGTGCAAAAATATGTGAAAAATATGATACATTTTCGGTGCCGGAAGAAGGGAAAGGATTATTTACACATACTGAGTAAGCAAATACCATCTCCAAGGTTTGTGACTATCTTTGAGAATGATCAAGTCACATTTTAATAACTATATTTCTCAATGAACACCTGGCTAATCAATGATATGAATCCTGCTTTTGGCTTGCCATTTAGCCCTTTACAGAGCTTGCAAATGCTTTGGAGGCTAAAGTAAAAAAAGAAACTCAAAAGAAAAGTCTTAATATTAAAAGGCAGAACATTTACTAACTTCATTATGTAAATTAGTATCAAAAAACCAACATTAACATAATAGTTAAATTGTGTTCCCCTACCTTAGAATACTACATGATTATTAATGATTATGCTTTTAGAATGTATTAATACAGGAAAACACTAATGGTATGATGATAACTTTTTTAAGCGGGATTCAAAATTATATAATTGTTAGCAGTTAAAGTAAGGTCTGGGATGGGAGTATTTGTTGGTATTGTAATTAATTCTGTCCTGCTATAGCCTTCCCTCCTGCATTTATTACTTTTATAAACAAGAGAAAACTACCTCTTCTTCAATTATAAAACAAGTATCACAGACGTTAATATTTGTAAAGTGCTCTGAACAGCGTATGGCAAATAGAAATAGTACAATAGAAAGTTGTTTGTTGAATAAAAAATAATGAATTAATTCATCTATATATGTATTTTGGCGATTACAGAACATAATTAAAGGTAACTTAAAATAAGTCAATGCTCCTCTAGACTCCTTTGGGTCTACATTTTATACATTTTGCAAAATATATAAAACCATAAAACCAGAACTTCTACAGCCTCTAATCAAGGAATGCTCTTCCATCTCTAATAACACTCATCCTTTCATCTCCTGCTTCTCTGCTCTGTACACTTCTCACATATGCTCCTCTATACTCCCCTTCATACTTTATACTCTCCTCTGTACTCCTCTGTACTCTCCCCTTCTTTTCTTTCTCTCTTGCAGAACCTACTCCAGCTTCTCCCAGACCAGGTCCCAAATGGGATCTGGTCCCCACCCTCCCTGTGCAACCCATTCTATTAACCCCTCCCTTCTGGCCACTCAGGCGTTTCACTGTCCCCTAAAGGATCCACATTCATCACTCCCTCAACAACCCCACCTCTGCTGGTCCCCTCATTTCCTCCCTCCGCTTCCTCTTCTCTTCTTTGTCACATCACTACCGCTCTCAACCATTCCATACTCCTCCTTTTCACCTCTTTCTAAAGGTGGGACCCAGGGCCTCATTAAGATTTTCATAAAATCTATGAAGCTTTACATTCCTAGGCCCTTTCCACTATGACATTCATATATACATATATAAATAATATTTACATCTGCATTGGTATAAGACATATACAATCCAGGCTGGCTTCACTATTACACATACATCATTATATTCATTTTTCTTCTGATTTTAAAATAAATTTTAAAAATTGGGGTGCTGTAAAATGTAAATCAGGTTTTAGGCATGGTGCATACTATGCCCAATGGATAAGTCTGGCTTACTGAGACCTCCCAACGAAATCCTCCACCTGGCACTTGAATACCTTCAGAAGGAACACAATATTTAAAATCTGTAGTAATTTTATTTTGGAATGAACAACCATGTGGAAATAAAGCTTAAAAATAACGTAAGGAAATCCATTTCCATTAAAGATGAGAACATTCCAGAAACAAAAATGCATACGTTAACCTCACTTTACAGCAGTACATGGTGCAGTCTGTGGCAGGCCTTAGGAAAAATGGTTTTAACCCACGCCTCACTGAACAGCAATAAAGAAACTATGTTTTGAGTAGATCACTATATAAGATAAAATATAAAAGCCTACAAACAAGGTAACTAACATTAAATGTGAATTTGCTATAAATGTTTATTCTTATACTAGCAGTTTCACTAATCAAGTGTATTTTAAATAATATAATCTGCTGCATTTCTATAACAAAGAGATGAAGGCACAGCTAGTGCAAGCATAATAAAATCCATTTACCTCAATGAGAAGGCTAGGAAAAGGATGCTATCTCGCTTCACTTTACAATCCCAAACATAGATCTCAGTTACAAGTTCTGGTAATTTTTCATAGCTGCAGCCTAATAGCAACCTAAAAAAAGCAATGGATTCACAATAGTAAAGTCTTCACATACTTTGAGAATTCACTGCCTAATAAAATTGTTGACAAAGTTTATACCACTGGAGTGCTAGGTGAAATGCATTGTTAAATATATTTGGACATAATTTTAAATTGAAGACTACCAAGAAGAGACACGTGAAGACTGCAAGTAACGAATGATTAAGTTTTGGTTATTGTAAAAGCCGGTTGTTAACCTGGGGGCCCACATACTCCAACCATTCTGCTTCAACAATCGTTGACTTCTGCCTGGGAGTTTCGGTTTTTGCCTTTAGCACCATAAACTGCAGTCACCCAATTCTCCTGAGTCATTCTGTCATAAACCGGGTTATTACATTCCCCGATCATGGCCTCTTGCTCTGCCTCAAGGGCTTCTCCTGTAAAGTATAACACAGCTCTTGAGATGACAAAAGTGTGCAAGGTGTGAGCTAATGAGGTCATTCTCATTAGCATCTAGGCCCCACTGGAGAGCATTGAAGAAGGACTCTTGGGGAAATTCCCGGGTTGCGGTACACATCAGCCCCCCAAAACTGTGTCTTTCAGGACCGTTTGCACAGTGACGTTCTTTCCCTTCTTCCATTCTATCATGGTGCCAAAGCAATACTCTACCGCAGATCCCCTGAAGGGGTGGGGGTCACAGTAATCGAGCTTAGACTTGAGGGTGTATGTTTCGGTCAGCACCTCATTTGTGAAGTAGTCGTTGGGTTCGGAGTGAAATCCCAGGGTAAAAGTGAGTGGCTCCTTGGATTTTGGAAACTTGACTTTCACGTCTCGCAAGAGCTTCAGAATGGGATTGTCATACTTTTGTCGTTGTTGTTTCGTTTTTTCGGAGTATTGCTCTGTAGCCCAGGCTGGAGTGCAGTGGCGCAATTTCAGTTCACTGTAACCTCCACCTCCTGGGTTCAAGCGATTCTCTTGTTTCAGCCTCCTGAGCAGCTGGGACTACAGGCGCGTGCCACCACGCCCGGCTAATTTCTTTCTTTTTTTTTTTTCTTTTTGTATTTTTAGTAAAGACTGAGTTTCACCGTGTTAGCCAGGAAGGTCTCGATCTCCTGACCTTGTGATCCGCACGCCTCGGCCTTCCAAAATGCTGGGATTTCAGGCGTGAGCCACCGCGCCCGGCCTAGTCATATTTCTTAATCAGCGGGGCCACCTCCTGGACATTCTTTAAAGCCGTGAGCCAGAAATCGGGGATCCCTATAGGATTCTCTTTTTCTCCGTCCATATTATGTCCCTCGATTCCTTCATACTCCCCAAACACCTCCCCGACATCCTCGAAATCCTCCTCACAATCCTCCACCAAGTTCTCGTACTCTGGATTCTCCTCTGGACCATATATCTGAGCATTAGAATCACCGGCCACCTCATTATACTCATAGTCCGCGACCTTGAACTTCATCTCTCACACTCCTCTTTCGTGGGCTCATACAGTGCATTGGTGATCTGCCGTCTCTTTTCCAATAAGGGTTCATAGATGGCAGCAAACTTCCTCTCGATGGAATGAAATTCCCTCAGGTACTTGGCCTCTAGGACGGCACATTTGGTCTGAAGCTTTTTGAGAGTGTACACTCGGTACTTAACCACCAGAGGCTGCCTCTCAATAAAATCTACGTCTGGGGAGTACTCCATCAAAGACTGAGGAGAGGCTGTGGCTGCCACAGCACCGAGTAATGGGCCCTTTTCACCGGCTGTGCTGTGTTCTCTGAACCCTTCCATTATTAGCTTTTTGGCAGGGAAGCACTCACCGCACTGTAGGCGATGGCTTGGCCCAGGCCGCCGGCACCTGGGGAGGCTAAGACGGATGCTGAATGAAGCAGCTGCAGCTGCTATGGAAGCTGGCCTGGTGGCGCAAGCCGCGGAGGGCAAGAGTAGCAGGATAAAGGTCTTTCCCACTAGCTGCCGTGGCAAAAGGAGGAGGTTCCACAATCCGATTGTGCAGAAAATGACTCTCTAAACCCTTTTTTTGCTTAACAGCTCGCCCTATTTGCTGAGTAGCCGTGATTGACAAACCGTCGTCCAATGAATGATTAGATCCGTCACATTACTAGTGCCACTCACCTTCCTGGCGGTAGCAACTCCCATAGTTTCTATACGGGAGGGGCTTACTGAAAATCATCTGGTCGGGGAGAAGCGGTCAGAAACTGCTTTAAACCTGAGAAAACTTAAATGTAGAAGAGCAAAGAAATGAGGCGAGAGGTGTTTTTAGAGACCAGAAACGTGACTCAAAGCCTTATATTTAAATACACGAACAAAAGAGAAAAGGGGAAAAACATCAAAATATTAGCCGTGAATATCTTTAGATGGTTTGACTCCCCATTAACTTTTTATTTTCTAATTTTGGCTTTTCAAAATCTCTATGAAGGTTGTGCACTCGCTTCAGATTGGATCAACCCTGATAATATTTACCGGTGTGCAGGGGGATGAGATGGAATGGGGATGGGGGGAAAGGAAGGCCTATGGTAACCAGTGCCCACAGTCATATGTATGACAAGTTCACACTTGACATCTGGGTTATCAATGACCCGGAGCACTGCTGCTGAATTGCCAATTACCCTTTCTCAATGCTGGCTCTTTTGGAGGCAAAATGGAAAGGATGCTTACATGTCAAGCGATATTACTGAAAAGCAAACCATTTGTTTTGAAATTCTGAATAAATTGGAAATATTTGATGACCCAGCACTAGAGAATAGATGAAAGACATAATATGATGTATTCAGAGCAGGGAATACCATGTGACATTAAAAATCCCTATACTAGGGAAAACAGGTTTTTTGGGGTGATATTTCAATATAGATCACCTATAATTTAAAGATTTCAATTTTTAAAAGGGGTTTGTTATTATATTACATATATAAAGGGTTTTTAAAAATAACAGTTTAGTGTAACAATCACATAAATACTCACAGTTAGGGTTTTAGTGTATTTGTTTCCAGGTTTTTAGATGTGTGTGTCTGTGTGTGTGTGTGTGTTAGTTTTATAAAATTATAAATTTATTATTGGTTGAGTGTTTCTCACTCTACCTCAGAGCCACCCTTTTAGATGACAGGTTTCTAGGGACTGTTGATTAGTTGTTTTCTTATGTTAGATGTGGTGCCTGTGCCACTTTCTGCAGATCCTGATTTCCACTTAATAAAACCCCTAGATGATAATGACAAAGAAGAGGGGAAGAGAAGAAACGGGAGTAGAAAGAGGACAGGGTGAAATTCTTCCTATTAGGCTGAAAGGCTCGCGTTAGGGAGTCACAACTGATAGGTCCTGGAGCCTGTCTTGTGTAGAGAATGGACAGAAGAGCTTAAATAGAATATAAAGAATAGATGTTGTTTTCCTCAGTAAATATCCTGTCAATGTTTAGCCACTCCTATTGTGTGTGTGTGTGTGTGTTTGATTAAAACACATCTCATTTAAAATACACTGAAAGCAGAAAACTCAAATAATATGTGAAGTTTCAGTAAAGGTTCAGGTACATGCCTCAGTCCCATAGTTCCATAGTCATAGGTTCTAAATTGCTTTGTTTTCTTTTTTTAATTCTGTAATTGCAAACCGTTTTTCTTTTTCTAATAATAAATATAATACAAACTTACTTTCAAAAATTTGGAAAATGAGGGATTCAAAGTGAATAACAGAAACCACCAGCAGTCTCACCATCCTGAGAGAATTAGTGTGATCATATTGGTACATTTTCTTCTTCTTTATGTGTGTACAACAAATGCACAACTTAAAAAATTAAGATCGTTGTATTGATTCTTCCATACCTGCCCTCTTAGGTTCCTATCATGAGCAACTTCCTATGTCAATAAATGGTCTTCAAAATTATTATGTAAAATATCATTTATTGATAGTTAAGATATTTAAATAGTTTAATAAATAATAAATGAATAAAAAAGGATAGGTTCATTTAGATGAATTCAAATTTGTAAATTTCTTTTTATAGTCATACAAGCAGTCTTCAAACCAAAAGTGATTATACTAAATGAAATGTTGCCAAGGAGAAGTAAGCAATATACACTAGGACCCCAATTTGTTTTTTTTAAATCTCTCTTTTGATCTAGTTGTATACCTGCCGACCTACCATCCTACACTCACACACACACAAACACACATACACACACCCTAATTTGCATAGACGAAGTTTAAAAGGTGACAAAGACACTATCCTTGACTGAACTTTAGACAGGCTCTTCTAAGCCCTCTTTTCAACTAAGCCTCTTCCATGGGCCTTGTCCTCAAGTCTGCCTAGTCCAGTTTTACCAAGAATCCTGCTAAGCTAGTTTAGACAGGATCTTCCGAATCTTGATATATGATCAACCTCCAAATCTGATCAAATTCCTCATCCCTCACTATCCCCTGAGTGATATAGGATCATCTTGGCCTGCCTTCAGCATGAATCCTATTAGGTCTGTTTAGCAAGAATCCTCCCTACCCTTTATGTCTCTTCTTAGTAGTTTTCCACCCACCAAGCAATGCCCACCATCCCACCTTCCTACCCCTCTAACTCTTCCCCTCCCAATCCCACCCTCACCTGCTGCTTTGCTATAAATCCCCACTTGTTCTTACTGTTCGTGGAGTTGAAGCCCATCTCTCTCCCCATTGTGATAGTCTGGATACCACCTATCACAATAGTCCTTAATAAAGTCTTCCTGACTGCTTTATTGGTATCAGAACATTTTTCAGCAATGTTTCTTTAACAATTTCTTTAACAATGTTTAAATACCATAAAGCCATATAGCCAGTTGTTATATCTGGAGTTGTGGAATTTGGGATAATTTCAATGCTTTTTTCTTCTGTACATTTGCCAGTATTTCCTATCTATTTTTGTAAGTCATATTCATGAGTTGGATAATTAGAAACCATAAAAGAATAAATGAATGAGAGGAGAAGAGAGAAGCCCCAGCCTTTCCAATAGTAAATAACTCACCTCCCTTCAGAAGGAGACCAGTCCACAAGAGAGACAGAAAGGAGTTGGGTCACAGTAAAAAAGATTCAATACTTTCAGTGTCCTCTGTCCACCAGCAGGTCCCATTTAGATTACATTTTTTTCTTTGAATACATGGTTTGCATACCCCAGGCATTTCAAAACACTCAGCTGCTGTCATCCAATTTCTAGGTTCTCTAGAGAAACAGAACTAATAGAATATACAGTCATACACCATATAATGATGTTTTGGTCAACGACAGTGGTCCCATAAGATTAGAATACCATATTTTACTGTACCTTTTCTAATTTTAGATATATTTAGAGACATAAATACTTACCATTGTGCTGCAATTGCCTACAGTATTCAGTACAGTCATATGCTGTACAGCTTTATAGCCTAAGAGCAATAGGCTATGAACTACCTGTGTAGTGGGCTCTACCATCTAGCTTTGTGTAAAGCAGGCTCTATCAGAGTGAAAGGAGAAAAAATATACATTTGTTTTGTCTTTTATGATTGTATAGTTTTCTTTACTGTTGCTCTTTTTTTTTTTTTAAGTGCACTTTGAGATAGATACAAAACCAGGGTGGGGTGTGGTGGCTCATGCCTGTAATCCCAGCACTTTGGGAGGCCGAGGCAGGTGGATCACCTGAGGTCAGGAATTTCTTTTTCTTTTTTTTTTTTTTTTTGAGACGGAGTCTCGCTCTGTCGCCCAGGCTGGAGTGCAGTGGCAGGATCTCAGCTCACTGCAAGCTCCGCCTCCCGGGTTCACGCCATTCTCCTGCCTCAGCCTCCCGAGTAGCTGGGACTACAGGTGCTGCCACCATGCCCGGCTAGTTTTTTGTATTTTTAGTAGAGACGGGGTTTCACCGTGTTAGCCAGGATGGTCTCGATCTCCTGACCTCGTGATCCGCCCACCTCGGCCTCCCAAAGTGCTGGGATTACAGGCGTGAGCCACCGCGCCCGGCCGAGGTCAGGAATTTCTGATCAGCCTGGCCAACATGGTGAAACCCCATCTCTACTAAAAATATAAAAATTAGCCGGGCATGGTGGTGTGTGCCTGTAATCCCAGCTACTTGGGAGGCTGAGGCAGGAGAATTGCTTGAACTGGGAGGTGGAGGTTGCAATGAACTGAGATCACACCACTGCACTCCAGCCTGGGCAGCAAAGTGAGACTCTGTCTCAAAAAAAAGAGAGGAAGACACAAAACTGGTTTTCAGAGAATTACAAAGGCTAAGACTGATACAAATCCATATGAGATCCAAATAGAATAACAAACACAACAGTACTGAACTACTTCTGTTTAAACCTGAAATTATTATATTGCCCTTAAGCAAATGTAATTTATGTACATTATGATTATATAAAATGAGTAGAGAAGTTTTTATTTGACATGCAATAACAATTCAGTAACTACTGCTAACTCCTTCCTTGCAAAAGTTTTATTTTTGGGAATTTTAATAAGCACAAATGTAAAGAAGCCAAATTGCTAATTTCCAAAGAGTGCAGATTTGTTTGGCTTGTCTTTCATTTAACTATGGAAATTCCTTGCCTCTATTATAAATATCACAGAACTTTGGCCGGTTGCGATGGCTCACGCCTGTAATCCCAGCACTTTGGGAAGCCAGCATGGGCAGATCACTTGAGGTCAGGAGTTCGAGACCAGCCTGACCAACATGGTGAAACCCCGTCTCTACTAAAAGTACAAAAATTAGCCAAGCATGATGGCAGGTGCCTGTAATCCCAGCTACTCAGGAGGCTGAGGCACGAGAATCACTTGAACCCAGGCAGAGATTGCAGTGAGCCGAGATCTCACCACTGCACTCCAGTCTGGGTGACAGAGTGAGACTCCATCTCAGAAAAAAATAAATAAATAAAAACAAATAAGTAAATAAATATCACAGAACTTTAATTGACAGTAATACAGCCTTGTAATAATTCTAATTCTAAAATGATGAAATCAAATCAGAAAACCAGTTTGACCCTCTAACTTATGTTAAATTAGAGCAGTGACAAAAGTATTGAATGTACACTTTCTGGCAGATTTTATGTATTTATTTATTTAGACACACAGTTCAGATCTACATGGAAGTAGATCTTCCAAATACAGAGCAATTTAAATCCCATGGGTCTATTTCAACATATTAAATTTAGAGAACAATCCATGGGCTTTCCGAAAAACAAAATCTCTAATGAATTGACTAGATTGTCTTCTGATGACAGCATAGCGGATACATAAATAGTATCCTTGGAATCTGTATAAGAGAATGATAGAAGTAGCAAATCAATGAGGCTGTGGGTTTCACTTCTTTATGCATAGAGGTCAAGAGGTTTCACTGGGCTTTTAAATCCCCAGTATACTTATACCACTTCACCACCCAAAACAACTATCTCACCATCCTCCCTATAACATCCTCTAAAAATAAGCCAGTAGACATTTGTTTCCATAGACAAAGTCACAACATTCCTACATCTTACATAGATTACATTTAATAGTTGTTCCTATTGTTAACCATATAGGACTAAATAATGAAAATAAAATCCTACCTACAATTTTATATATATTTTTATGTTATAACTTCCCTGTACTGTATGGCTTTGCTATCATTTAAACTCAGAATGAACTTTTGGAGAATAAAAGAGTATATTTGTGCTTACAGATAGGAATTACTTATTTCCAGATTGTAAGTGTCATCACCACGAAGTAATGATATGTGGTCATTCACATGTTAATTAGCTTGAGTTAGCTATTCCACAATGTATATACATTTCAAAACATGTTGTACATGACAAATATATATATAATTTTAAATTGTCAATTAAAATTAAATAAAATTTGAAATTGCTTGTAAATAAAACCTTATATTCCTGATTCAAAAAAGAAATCATTTATTTCTAAAATCATATCTAATCTTTTTCAAAGTGTGCTTTACCAATGTCTTTTTCTTTGGGGCTTGACATTTTTATTATGAGTCCACAATTTATTGCAAAATCCTTATAACATATTCTCCTCTCCAGCTTCTTCATCTGGAAAATCATGTCTTCAGTCATATGATGAATCAGTAGCAATGTTGGAAATAACATTGAATCTCTTGAATTTCTCCTCATGTTTTATCTAGACAGTGAAATTTATAAAAGTCACCTAGGAAAATTTCTCAAAGTTCAGCCAACAACAGGAAAAATTGCCACAGATCATAGTCTCGAGTAAGAAAAAAGCAGCCACTGATATGGAGAGCCAGCCTAGCCCTCAACAGGTGCTCTCCTCTTTAACATAAACCATCTCACAACACCAATCTAAGAGAAGGCCACTCTGTTACAGTGATGGATCAAAAAGGGTTACTCTGCAATTGTGTTTGAATATAGAAAAACACATGAACATTGTTCAGAGCACAAAAATGACCAAATACTCCCTTATTCCGGCCAGTGTGAGTAACTACTGTTACTTTACCAATTAGAGTTTTAGTCTCATTCTGATATTCCCTATTTCTAGATAATACATTTAAAAAGACAATCACAGAATTACACCCACCCCCCAACATAATCTAATCCAGAGTAAAGCCTAGCTTTCTTAAATCCTCACCCCACTTGCCTAATACAAACACAAATTTTGTATTAAATTCCTTTCAATACCCACTGTATGGAGTTGTTCAAGACAACCCCTAAATTCAGAGATTCACTACTGATCACAGAACTCAGCATACAGTCATAGTGACAGCTAAGATTTATTTTAGTGAAAGGACACAGAGCAAAATCAGCAAAGGGAGAAGGCCCATGGGGCAAAGGCCAAAGGACACCAGGTACAAGCTTCCAAGAGTCCTAAGAGGTGTCACCACTATACACACTTAAACTTCTCCAGCAATGAGCTGCGCCAACACCTATTAGGTGTTGCCTACAAGGAAGCTCATCTGAGACTGAGTGACCAAGGTTTTTACTGGGGGCTAGCCACATAGGTACCCTCTGCCTAGCCCATAAAAGTATTTTATACTCTCAAAAGGAAAGTCGGTGTTCAGAGTAAAACACACTGCTTTTACTAACAATTGAGGCACAATGAGCCTTGTGTGTCAATTAGGAATCCTATTAATGTAGGAAACTGGTTACCAGACAAATTTCCAGATTCTAAACAGTGACCTAACTTGCAAGCAAACTTTTCAACATACATCAATCTCAGACCTGCTATGTTAAAGCTCTTCAGCACAGTCTACACCCGTGGCTGTTGGACAAGGCATTTTTATCAGTAAGACCCCATTTAGCAGGGGGATACCAGCCTGCAGGATTGATTTCAGTTTATGCCCTTTAGAAATCCTGGATTTCACCAGTTAAAAAGAATCCCATTCATCATAGAGGTCTATATTAGAAAGCCAGGTGGCTTCCTACTTAGGTTTTTGCATTAGTCTTTTTTTTTTTTTTTTTAAACAGATTGGGGCATCAATTTAAGCAAAGCACAACCCTGATCAGGAAGCTGAAGCTGACTTGAATGCTCTCCAGGGCTGAGGCAGCATGATGATAAAGCACACACACAGGAAGTACAATACCAGAGGGTAGAAGTGGTATCTATGGAAAAAGAGTGCACAGTTGTTAGGATATCCCAAGAAAGACATAGTTAGTCAGATGTACAGGTTAACAGGGCCTCTAAAGTGGCCTTCCATTGATTCCTAGTCTTGTCCAATTAATTCAGTTTAGTCCTTGGTTTTGGACAGACTGCCTCAAGGCAGTCAGTTTCAAACAATTTTGCTTATCCGTGACACCAGTTCATCTGTTTTGTGTGTGTATATCATCTGGAGGTGGTCTTCACAGAAAAAGCAGGACTTGGGGCCACTCCCTTTTGTCTCATAGTCAGCACTGTCAGGTGAGATCTTAGGCTCAGCAGTCAGTTTGGATTCAAAGCATTCTCAGCAGCTTGGGAGATAACACTGATGCTTTTACTGGGGAGGAGGGGAAGCTTCCAGAAGCAGTTCTGACAAACAAAGCTCTCTATCCCTTCTCCTCTGCCTCCATGGGTGCCTGGTTTGTTTTTCTTAGTTTTTCTCAGTTGTTACAAAGTCAGTGTGCCTCATTCAGCAATCGTAATTTACATCTTTGCTAATTATTTTTTCTCTCATCCAGACCATTCATCTGGATGGGTTTCATGAAAGAGGGACCAAAACATTTCTACAGAAAAACAATTTTACTGACTTAACTGGACCATGTTCTGATCAAATCCTAAATTTTCAAAATGTGTTTATATAACCTGCACTCCTTTTGTCCTGATCATTTATCCAATGGACAGCCACTAAAAAAACAATGCCTTTCTAGGGACAACTGTACAAACTACCAGGAGAAAGGCAAAGGAAGTAGACTTAGGCTCAGCTCACTGTTGCAAAGTGCAACTAATCCAGAGAGGCAAACACAGCAAGTCAATAGCATCCAGCAATCTCTAAGAGGGAGTCAAGTGTCTAATCTTAGGTACAGGAGTCACAGTGTTGTGCTGTGCCCTCCTCTAAACTTGCAGCTTTCATCTGGAATTACATTTAAGGATTCAATTAGTCTCCATGTTAGAAATAAAGAGCCATTCAGTAGTTCAATTTTAAAAGGTCCCATTAGAGAATAAGCCTTTTTCTGCAGGCAGCTGTATATAATCCCAGTGGTCCAACAAAGATACAGGATGCTTTCATAGCCTATGGTCTCATAGAGGAGCATAATAAATCTGCAACAAAGTCTGTGTCGGAGTTCTGTTTATTAAATGAAGCGATTTCATTCAATTTCAGTTCAGTATGCTTACTCCCGAGGCTGAAACAGCTCACAGCAAACAGTATCAGGATTCACATTACAGTCAGGTACAGGCAATCAGCATCTGCAAATTCAGGATTCCAACGAAGCAATAGGCTTTTTCCTAGGCATCAGCAAAGATGGTATGTTGCAAGATCACTCAGCTGTGTTCCAAGTTCAAGTGACAAGCAAGGCTTTCCTAAGTACTTTTTTATATTGTCAGTGTTGGAGTCCAGATTGGCCTCCTCAAAAATTATGCACATTGGGACAAAAAAACGAACAGCCTCTAATGGTCAGAAATTTCATTTCAACAAGGACTCATTAGCAAACTAAAAACCATTATTAATACTCCAAAAGTGTATTTCCATCTGGGATTGCCTATCTTCTAACGCTGTCTCCCTTTATAGAGGTTCTAATAGACAAAAATTACACCAAAAATCATCAGTTACGTAGACTTGATTCCTTCCTAATACTAAAAAGATTAAATTTCAGTTTGCCCACTGGCTGGCAAAAGCAAGAGAGTTGTGTCTCACTAATGTTTGCTTTTTGTGTATTTCCCTGATCATGATGATTCCTTCAGCATTTATGAAATTACAAGCATATACATTTTACATTAGTTTTATTTTTATTTTTATTTTTTTAAAATTTAGTTATTATTATTATACTTTAAGTTGTAGGGTACATGTGCATAACGTGCAGGTTTGTTACATATGTATACTTGTGCCATGTTGCTGTGCTGCACCCATCAACTCGTCATTTACATCAGGTATAACTCCCAATGCAATCCCTCCCCCCTCCCCCCTCCCCATGATAGGCCCTGGTGTGTGATGTTCCCCTTCCTGAGTCCGAGTGATCTCATTGTTCAGTTCCCACCTATGAGTGAGAACATGCGGTGTTTGGTTTTCTGTTCTTGTGATAGTTTGCTAAGAATGATGGATTCCAGCTGCATCCAAGTCCCTACAAAGGACTCAAACTCATCCTTTTTTATGGCTGCATAGTATTCCTTGGTGTATATGTGCCACATTTTCTTAATCCAATCTGTCATTGATGGACATTTGGGTTGATTCCAAGTCTTTGCTATTGTGAATAGTGCTGCAATAAACATACGTGTGCATGTGTCTTTATAGCAGTATGATTTATAATCCTTTGGGTATATACCCAGTAATGGGATGGCTGGGTCATATGGTACATCTAGTTCTAGATCCTTGAGGAATCGCCATACTGTTTTCCATAATGGTTGAACTAGTTTACAATCCCACCAACAGTGTAAAAGTGTTCCTATTTCTCCACATCCTCTCCAGCACCTGTTGTTTCCTCACTTTTTAATGATTGCCACTCTAACTGGTGTGAGATGGTATCTCATTGTGGTTTTGATTTGCATTTCTCTGATGGCCAGTGATGATGAGCATTTTTTCATGTGTCTGTTGGCTGTATGCATGTCTTCTTTTGAGAAATGTCTGTTCATATCCTTTGCCCACTTTTTGATGGGGTTGTTTGTTTTTTTCTTGTAAATTTGTTTGAGTTCTTTGTAGGTTCTGGATATTAGCCCTTTGTCAGATGAGTAGATTGCAAAAATGTTCTCCCATTCTGTAGGTTGCCTGTTCACTCTGATGGTAGTTTCTTTTGCTGTGCAGAAGCTCTTTAGTTTAATGAGATCCCATTTGTCAATTTTGGCTTTTGCTGCCTTTGCTTTTGGTGTTTTAGACATGAAGTCTTTGCCCATGCCTATGTCCTGAATGGTACTACCTAGGTTTTCCTCTAGGATTTTTATGGTATTAGGTCTAACATTTAAGTCTCTAATCCATCTTGAATTAATTTTCGTATAAGGAGTAAGGAAAGGATCCAGTTTCAGCTTTATACTTATGGCTAGCCAATTTTCCCAGCACCATTTATTAAATAGGGAATGCTTTCCCCATTTCTTGTTTTTGTCAGGTTTGTCAAAGATCAGATGGCTGTAGATGTGTGGTATTATTTCTGAGGACTCTGTTCTGTTCCATTGGTCTATATCTCTGTTTTGGTACCAGTACCATGCTGTTTTGGTTACTGTAGCCTTGTAGTATAGTTTGAAGTCAGGTAGCGTGATGCCTCCAGCTTTGTTCTTTTGACTTAGGATTGTCTTGGAGATGCGGGCTCTTTTTTGGTTCCATATGAACTTTAAAGCAGTTTTTTCCAATTCTGTGAAGAAGCTCATTGGTAGCTTGATGGGGATGGCATTGAATCTATAAATTACCTTGGGCAGGATGGCCATTTTCACGATATTGATTCTTCCTATCCATGAGCATGGTATGTTCTTCCATTTGTTTGTGTCCTCTTTTATTTCACTGAGCAGTGGTTTGTAATTCTCCTTGAAGAGGTCCTTTACATCCCTTGTAAGTTGGATTCCTAGGTATTTGATTCTCTTTGAAGCAATTGTGAATGGAAGTTCATTCATGATTTGGCTCTCTGTCTGTTACTGGTGTATAAGAATGCTTGTGATTTTTGCACATTAATTTTGTATCCTGAGACTTTGCTGAAGTTGCTTATCAGCTTAAGGAGATTTGGGGCTGAGACAATGGGGTTTTCTAAATATACAATCATGTCATCTGCAAAGAGGGACAATTTGACTTCTTCTTTTCCTAACTGAATACCCTTGATTTCTTTCTCTTGCCTGATTGCCCTAGCCAGAACTTCCAACACTATGTTGAATAGGAGTGGTGAGAGAGGGCATCCCTGTCTTGTGCCAGTTTTCAAAGGGAATTTTTCCAGTTTTTGCCCATTCAGTATGATATTGGCTGTGGGTTTGTCATAAATAGCTCTTATTATTTTGAGGTAAGTCCCATCAATACCGAATTTATTGAGCGTTTTTAGCATGAAGGGCTGTTGAATTTTGTCAAAAGCCTTTTCTGCATCTATTGAGATAATCATGTGGTTTTTGTCTTTGGTTCTGTTTATATGCTGGATTATGTTTATTGATTTGCGAATGTTGAACCAGTCTTGCATCCCAGGGATGAAGCCCACTTGATCATGGTGGATAAGCTTTTTGATGTGCTGCTGAATTCGGTTTGCCAGTATTTTATTGAGGATTTTTGCATCGATGTTCATCAGGGATATTGGTCTAAAATTCTCTTTTTTTGTTGTGTCTCTGCCAGGCTTTGGTATCAGGATGATGTTGGCCTCATCAAATGAGTTAGGGAGGATTCCCTCTTTTTCTATTGATTGGAATAGTTTCAGAAGGAATGGTACCAACTCCTCCTTGTACCTCTGGTAGAATTCAGCTGTGAATCCATCTGGTCCTGGACTTTTTTTGGTTGGTAGGCTATTAATTGTGGCCTCAATTTCAGAGCCTGCTATTGGTCTATTCAGGGATTCAACTTCTTCCTGGTTTAGTCTTGGAAGAGTGTAAGTGTCCAGGAAATTATCCATTTCTTCTAGATTTTCCAGTTTATTTGCATAGAGGTGTTTATAGTATTCTCTGATGGTAGTTTGTATTTCTGTGGGGTCGGTGGTGATATCCCCTTTATCATTTTTTATTGCGTCGATTTGATTCTTCTCTCTTTTCTTCTTTATTAGTCTGGCTAGTGGTTTGTCAATTTTGTTGATCTTTTCAAAAAACCAACTCCTGGATTCATTGATTTTTTGGAGGGTTTTTTGTGTCTCTATCTCCTTCAGTTCTGCTCTGATCTTAGTTATTTCTTGCCTTCTGCTAGCTTTCGAATGTGTTTGCTCTTGCTTCTCTAGTTCTTTTAATTGTGATGTTACAGTGTCAATTTTAGATCTTTCCTGCTTTCTCTTGTGGGCATTTAGTGCTATAAATTTCCCTCTACACACTGCTTTAAATGTGTCCCAGAGATTCTGGTATGTTGTATCTTTGTTCTCATTGGTTTCAAAGAACATCTTTATTTCTGCCTTCATTTCGTTATGTACCCAGTAGTCATTCAGGAGCAGGTTGTTCAGTTTCCATGTAGTTGAGCGGTTTTGATTGAGTTTCTTAGTCCTGAGTTGTAGTTTGATTGCACTGTGGTCTGAGAGACAGTTTGTTATAATTTCTGTTCTTGTACATTTGCTGAGGAGTGCTTTACTTCCAATTACGTGGTCAATTTTGGAGTAAGTACGATGTGGTGCTGAGAAGAATGTATATTCTGTTGATTTGGGGTGGAGAGTTCTATAGATGTCTATTAGGTCTGCTTGCTGCAGAGATGAGTTCAATTCCTGGATATCCTTGTTAACTTTCTGTCTCGTTGATCTGTCTAATGTTGACAGTGGAGTGTTGAAGTCTCCCATTATTATTGTATGGGAGTCTAAGTCTCTTTGTAAGTCTCTAAGGACTTGCTTTATGAATCTGGGTGCTCCTGTATTGGGTGCATATATATTTAGGATCGTTAGCTCTTCCTGTTGAATTGATCCCTTTACCATTATGTAATGGCCTTCTTTGTCTCTTTTGATCTTTGATGGTTTAAAGTCTGCTTCATCAGAGACTAGTATTGCAACCCCCGCTTTTTATTGTTCTCCATTTGCTTGGTAAATCTTCCTCCATCCCTTTATTTTGAGCCTATGTATGTCTCTGCATGTGAGATGGGTCTCCTGAATACAGCAGACTGATGGGTCTTGACTCTTTATCCAGTTTGCCAGTCTGTCTCTTTTAATTGGAGCATTTAGTCCATTTACATTTAAGGTTAATATTGTTATGTGTGAACTTGATCCTGCCATTATGATATTAACTGGTTATTTTGCTCGTTAGTTGATGCAGTTTCTTCCTAGCCTCAATGGTCTTTACATTTTGGCATGTTTTTGCAATGGCTGGTACCGGTTGTTCCTTTCCATGTTTAGTGCTTCCTTCAGGGTCTCTTGTAAGGCAGGCCTAGTGGTGACAAAATCTCTAAGCATTTGCTTATCTGTAAAGGATTTTATTTCTCCTTCACTTATGAAACTTAGTTTGGCTGGATATGAAATTCTGGCTTGAAAATTCTTTTCTTTAAGAATGTTGAATATTGGCCCCCACTCTCTTCTGGCTTGGAGAGTTTCTGCTGAGAGATCTGCTGTTAGTCTGATGGGCTTCCCTTTGTGGGTAACCCGACCTTTCTCTCTGGCTGCCCTTAAGATTTTTTCCTTCATTTCAACTTTGGTGAATCTGGCAATTATGTGTCTTGGAGTTGCTCTTCTCGAGGAGTATCTTTGTGGCATTCTCTGTATTTCCTGGATTTGAATGTTGGCCTGCCCTACTAGGTTGGGGAAGTTCTCCTGGATGATATCCTGAAGAGTGTTTTCCAACTTGGTTCCATCTTCTCCCTCACTTTCAGGCACCCCAATCAGACGTAGATTTGGTCTTTTTACATAATCCCATACTTCTTGCAGGCTTTGTTCATTTCTTTTTTTCTTTTTTCTTTTGGTTTCTCTTCTCGCTTCATTTCATTCATTTGATCCTCAGTCGCTGATACTCTTTCTTCCAGTTGATCGAGTCGGTTACTGAAGCTTGTGCATTTGTCACGTATTTCTCGTGTCATGGTTTTCATCTCTTTCATTTCGTTTAGGACCTTCTCTGCATTAATTACTCTAGCCATCAATTCTTCCACTTTTTTTTCAAGATTTTTAGTTTCTTTGCGCTGGGTACGTAATTCCTCCTTTAGCTCTGAGAAATTTGATGGACTGAAGCCTTCTTCTCTCATCTCGTCAAAGTCATTCTCCATCCAGCTTTGATCCGTTGCTGGCGATGAGCTGCGCTCCTTTGCCGGGGGAGATGCGCTCTTATTTTTTGAATTTCCAGCTTTTCTGCCCTGCTTTTTCCCCATCTTTGTGGTTTTATCTGCCTCTGGTCTTTGATGATGGTGATGTACTGATGGGGTTTTGGTGTAGGTGTCCTTCCTGTTTGATAGTTTTCCTTCCAACAGTCAGGACCCTCAGCTGTAGGTCTGTTGGAGATTGCTTGAGGTCCACTCCAGACCCTGTTTGCCTGGGTATCAGCAGCAGAGGCTGCAGAAGATAGAATATTTCTGAACAGCGAGTGTACCTGGCTGATTCTTGCTTTGGAAGCTTCCTCTCAGGGGTGTACTCCTCCCTGTGAGGTGTGGGGTGTCAGACTGCCCCTAGTGGGGGATGTCTCCCAGTTAGGCTACTCAGGGGTCAGGGACCCACTTGAGCAGGGAGTCTGTCCCTTCTCAGATCTCAACCTCCGTGTTGGGAGATCCACTGCTCTCTTCAAAGCTGTCAGACAGAGTCGTTTGCGTCTGCAGAGGTGTCTGCTGCGTTTGTTTAGTTTACTGTGCCCTGTCCCCAGAGGTGGAGTCTACAGAGACAGGCAGGTTTCCTTGAGCTGCTGTGAGCTCCACCCAGTTCGAGCTTCCCAGCAGCTTTGTTTACCTACTTAAGCCTCAGCAATGGCGGGCGCCCCTCCCCCAGCCTCGCTGCTGCCTTGCCGGTAGATCACAGACTGCTGTGCTAGCAATGAGGTAGGCTCCGTGGGTGTGGGACCCTCCTGGCCAGGTGTGGGATATGATCTCCTGGTTTGCCTGTTTGCTTAAAGCGCAGTATTGGGGTGGGAGTTACCCGATTTTCCAGGTGTTGTGTGTCTCAGTTCCCCTGGCTAG
Organism: Macaca nemestrina; assembly: GCF_043159975.1. NCBI lineage: Eukaryota > Metazoa > Chordata > Mammalia > Primates > Cercopithecidae > Macaca > Macaca nemestrina. The sequence goes on from NC_092145.1 coordinate 81,539,090, forward strand.
GAAAAGGGACTCCCTTCCCCCTTGCGCTTCCCAGGTGAGGCAATGCCTGGCCCTGCTTCAGCTCTCGCTGGTCGGGCTGCAGCAGCTGACCAGCACCGATCGTCCGGCACTCCCCAGTGAGATGAACCCAGTACCTCAGTTGAAAATGCAGAAATCACCGGTCTTCTGTGTCGCTCGCACTGGGAGTTGGAGACTGGAGCTGCTCCTATTTGGCCATCTTGCTCCGCCCCCTCTACATTAGTTTTAATTTATACATCCACACACAATGGGCACAAAATAAAAGGTGATTTTTAATTCCTTTTCTTTTTGCACTCATTTTAAGTTTACTCAACCCCCTGTGAATCAATCAGCACTTACAGGATAAGCAACACAGTTTTTGAGAGGTTCTAAGTTGAATTCCAGGTGGAGCAGAGAGTGTGGGTGGAGGATGCTGCAGTTGTGACTGGCTTTTAAAAAACTTTTTCTTATTCCTCTGGTTTGTCTAAAGTGTTACTCCAGTCCTGAACACTGATTAACTTTCTTTCTTCCCACTTAGAGGAGATGGGAACACACACTAAACACTTATGGCCCATTCAAAGCTCCCCACTGGGAATGTGTGTGCTGCCCTTTCTTTTCCCTCTTGGAGGAGAGAACAACATACAAAGATGACATATGGGGTTTGGTTTTTATGTTCTCACTTTAGCCTGAAAAGCCAAAACATCCAATGATCCAGGGAACCAACTCTGCTGTGCTTGGCTATGCCATCTTAAAATTCCACAGGTAACTTTTAACTCTTACAATGGACAGCAGCTCTGCTGATATTTTATACCATGAATTAATCTGTGGAATCCAGGCATCAAAGGTTGTTGTGTTAGTCTGTTCTTGCATTGCTTAAAAAACTACCTGAGACTGGGTAATTTATAAAGAAAAGTTTAATTGGTTCATGACTCTGTAAGCTGTACAGGAAGCATGGTGCTGGCAACAACTCAGCTTCTGGTGAGGCCTCAGGAAGCTTACAATTATGGCAGAAGGTAAAAGGGGAGCTGGTATCTCACATAATGATAGCAGGAGCAAGAGAGATAGAGCAGGTATCACATGCTTTTTAAACAACTGGATCCTGTAAGAACTGACTCTCTAGCTAAATGACAGCACCAAGTCATAAGAGATCTGTCCCCATGACCCAGACACCTCTCACCAGGCCACACCTCCAACATTGGGAAACATATTTCAGCATGAGATTTGAGCGGTACACATATACAAACCATATCAGTTGTCATCCACTGCTCCTTCATCTTTCCTTTCACAAACAATGCTTCTGCCATATTACAATGAATCAGAGTCATTCTACTGAATCCTATTTTTAAATCCAATTGTGTCAGAAATCCCCAAGACCACTACCAGGATTAGTGATTCACTGGAGTGAGTCACAGGACTAAGCATATAGTCATGGCAAAAATTTATTACAGCGAACAGATACAAAGCAAATCAGCAAAGGTAGTAGGCACATAGGAGAAGTCTGGAAGAAACAAGGGATTGACTTTTAATAGTCTTCTCCCAGTGAAGTAGGATAGGATGAACTTACTTACATGGGTGAATTTACTAGGAAAGAGTTGTGACATATTAAATTCATAGAATGAACTTGCAAATCCAGTTTATAGGCATATGAACAAGGAAACAGAATGAAATAGTAAGTTCATAGGATTGACTTACATAGAATGAACTTGTTAGGAAAGCATTGTGACAAGACCTGCAAAGTGTTGTCTACCAGGAAAACTCATTAGAGACTAATGTCCAAAGTTTATGGTTTTTTTTGTCGGGGACATTAGTTCAATAGGCACCATCTGCCTAGTATGTAGCAAGTTCCACACATCTAGAAGGAAAGTAGATGTTTAGCATACACCACACTGTTTATACAGACAGCCTACACGGAGTGAGCCACACTTATCATGTAAATTCTATCAGTATAGAAAACTGAATACCAACCAAGTTCCCAGAATGCAGCCAAAGTCCAACTTTGCAAACAAACTTTTGTAAGGCTAGGCAGTCTTAACCCTACTGTGTTACCAACTTACTGAAATGCTTCATGGTATTTCTTGTTGTGCATTCTTCCTTGCTGCAACAAGTAGGAAACCCAATTTGGTCAACTGCAGGTGTATTCCTGGTGACCTTGGACTGGGAGGCATTGACATTTTTAAAGAACTATATTTTCCCTTCTCTAGTAAATAAAGAAGTTCTCTGAATATGCTGGTCTAGGAGCAAATCCAGTTAATAGGCATATGAACAAGAAATTAGAATGAATGCTAATGACATCTTTTCATGCAATGTGAAAATTAAAACTTTTTCATTACTTTCTAATTTTACTAGATTTTACATCCTATTGATGTATAAATTCAAAACTTTAAAAGACAGAAAGTCACCTTTGTGCAATATATATTACTCACTTGAATACATACCAATATAGAAAACCACTTACTGGTCAGTTAGAACACATAGGGCAAAGTTTAAATATTCAGATCATTTCTTTCATGGATGACATTATAATGTATAGGTGAAGGAGACTTTTACATCCTGGATCATGATTAAGAAGAACTCTTTGGAAAACACAGAGATACTTTATCTCACATAAAACCAAAAATAAGATCCACCAACTATTAAAGTGAAACCACTGAGTACCCTAGTGCAAAGGAATCCTCTCTTTCCTAGGAATGAAGTCCTTTTTAATTTCCATATTTTAGAGGCATATATAGTGAATGGAAAGAAATTTAATCAAAGAAATACCAAAAAGACACTTCAGTCACCAACTAGATTTTACATCCTATTGATGTATAAATTCAAAACTTTAAAAGACAGATTAATCTAATTAGATTGTCTAATTAGATTCTACTTATGTCTACAAGAGCAAGAGCTCTTGCAGGCATTCATGTTAAATTTTAATTTGCTGAATCCTTGGGCAGAAGGATAACATATTTTAAACACCTGACATGGCCAGAAGTGACTACATGAATTATATGTGAAGTGATCTGAAATACTACTGCCAGCACATTCCTGGAAGATATAGCACTCCCATCAATAACCATGTCTCACTAAGACACCGAATCACAGGAGTAGAAACAAGAAGACAGCTGTTCCTGTGATCCCTTTAACCCATCCCTTTTAACAAACACACACATTCTGCCTACTAGGTAAGACCAAGACTGCTTATTTTTGTAAAGGTTGAGTGAGTTTTTTTTCTTACAGTCAGATAACTTGTATCCTATCACATTTATATCAATTATATTAATTTAACAAAGATCCCCAAGGGAAGAGGGGCTTAATATTCAAATATAATAACTTCAAGATCTGTGTGTAAGGTAAACCAAGGTAAACTGAATCTATAAAATTAGTTATTCGCCTTTTGGAGATCATAGACTCCAAGAAAATTCTGTTTAAAATGTGGACCACCACCTGGTCATCACTTAAAAAGCCACTCACATACAGTTTTATGTATAATTTTACGGAGTTCCTAGACTCCCTAAAGGCCACTTGTGGATCCTGAGTTGAGATTAAGAACCCCATAGGCAGAATAACAGTGTTAAAGCTATTCAGGTGAAAATCTGGGGATCCAAAAGTGAATTGATCAATATTAAAAGACTTTAGTAAAGTTGGTAAGCCTTCATAAAGAATAATTAGATTGTCTACTTTATAGGTTTGCCCAGTTTATCTTCTCATCCCCCTGATGAGAACTTGCCATTTTAGTCTGTAACATTTGCTTCAATAACTGTTCCATTAAATAGATTTTGAAGTCTTTCTCCAGTGAGCAAAAATGCTGGCATTTTCTTGTTTCTTCACAATTGTGGTTTATGATAAGCTTAAAGCTGATGATGAATATGAATGACATCACTTGCTCTCAGTCATGTCTCAAAATATCCGTAGCATTGAATCTGTCTAACACAGACTTCTTTAACAAAGATCGTTACTTGGATCATACCTCCATGGTAGGCACTATCTGCACAAAGTTTGGAGGAACAATATGAATCTCTCCTTCCCAAAAGAGTCAACTCAAGAATCAGGAATTGATAGTGGGTAAAAGAAGCAAGTAAGCGAGTTATGATGTGTTGTCACTATCAAGACTCAGTTACATTGTTGCGTTCAATCATGTGCTCTTTCTGCCCTTTACCTCTCTACTTATCTCTCCATTCACATCCATCAAGAAAAAATACCTCCAAACCAAAATATTTTGTAGATACATTCACATTAGAGAAAACTTTCTTCCTTGGCCACTTCCTATTAGATACTAGATATTTTGACACAAATGTCCTTGGTAAGCAAGGTGATTTGGGTAGGTTCCAGTTGCAATACATTGCTTTCTTAGATCCTTGGTTCAAAATGCAGAGAGAGAATCAGCGAGTTTCTACTGTAGCATTACGTCTTATGTGTATAGGATAGCCAGCAGAGATCATTACCTGGATTTCCAGACCACTTTGAAGGCTTAGTTCCTCGGGTACTTTTTTCCTGCAATCTTATGGTAGCTTTCAAATGTTTTTCTGATTCCAGTCCCCTCTACTTCTTTTTTTTTTTTTTTTTTTTTTTCTTTTGAGACGGAGTCTTGCTGTGTCACCCAGGCTGGAGTGCAATGGCCAGATCTCGGCTCACTGCAAGCTCCGCCTCCCGGGTTCACGCCATTCTCCTGCCTCAGCCTCCCGAGTAGCTGGGACTACAGGCACCCACCACCTCGCCCGGCTAGTTTTTTTTTTGTATTTTTTATTAGAGACGGGGTTTCACCGTGTTAGCCAGGATGGTCTCGATCTCCTGACCTCGTGATCCACCCGTCTCGGCCTCCCAAAGTGCTGGGATTACAGGCTTGAGCCACCGCGCCCGGCCCCCTCTACTTCTTATGCTCCATGCACTGACACAAGCCAGATCCTTTAAGTGAAATGCATTTTGTTATATCAATCTCATCTCAAAAAATCTCTAGGGCTTCATCTGCCCTTCAGGATGACTAAAAAACTCTTTTATTTTGTCCTTCAATTCCCTTATATGAACTTCTGCTCTAGAACCCAATTAGTTCAGCCATTGTGCCTAGAATATGCCCTCTACTTTCCTATATGGTCTTGTGTTTGTGAGCAACTTCAAAAATAAAATAAAATCCATCAGGGTTCTGAATCCACTTTGGCTGTCTGATCAGGTCTGTGATTTCTTGGTAATATTGCTGTTCCACACATATCTATACTTAAATAATGGCTACATGAAGTTCTCTAAACAGAAAAAAAAGTAACTGAAGGGATACATATGCTAATTCAGGAAGGAAAATAACAATGGATTGGGCAAATATAGAGATAAATATAATAAAATATACTTTACCTCATGAGTCTTAAAAATTATGTTTCATGGTTGAAGCAAAACCATGACATCAGATTTTGCTAATATAATGCTGATTGACTGTACAGAAAATATTCAAGATATTTAAAATTTGACCGACAGGGTAAAAGGACCTAACAGAAGTAAGATTTCTATACATCTAAGTGGAAACATGACAATACTAGTAGACTATGATATATTATGTATGCATATTATAATATCTAGAGAAACCACTAAATAACATATGTAAAGAGATATGTTTAAAACCTAAAGATAAATCAAAATGGAATTCTAAAATGTCATCAACAAGGCAGGAAAAGGAAAGAGAGAAATAAACAATGAAAAGACAGAAAATAAATAATAAATTGGCAGACTAAAGCCTGTTAAGGGATTCCTCAAGACTACCTACACAATCAGAAACTTGATAAAAGTATTCATGAGACTCAGCATACAGTCATACTCGTGGCTAAGATTCATTACAGTGACACAAGAAGGCTATGCAACTGGATCAGCATGGAAAAAGACACAGGTAGTGTCTAAAGGCATCTATGTATGGGCTTTCTATGCTCTTTACCTCTCTTGAGAGGTAACAGAGTATACACTATCCCTCCATGATAAAAAAAAATTGCAGCAACACATATGTAACATTTTTGTCCAGAGTAGTCAGTTTGAGACTTAGAGACTACAGCTTTTATTGGTGGCAGTCACTTAGGCATTCTCTGCCTAGCAACTACCCAAATTACAGATAACCAGAGAAAAGCATGAGGCACAGCAAAACATCTTTATCTGTTATAAAATGTTTTAGAAGGTTGCTAGAAGATGCTAGCCAGTGGCCAACCTTGCAAACAGGCCCTTCTAAATATAGCAGCCCTAGGCCTGTTATGTTAACTGGAATCTCCACTGTCCAGCCCATCAGCCCTTTGCCCAGGTGGCTTTACAACAAAATTATTATCAGTAGCGACCTAAGTAGCATAGTGTGACCCATCTGCTGTATTGGTTTTATGCATGTCATTTGGAGGTACTGAACATAGTCAGAGCAAATTTTACTAACCTTAAAGGTCTGGCTTCGAAACTCAGTGGCTTCCTCCTTAAGTTTTTTTTTTTTTTTTAACCTTTTGTTTCTTGACCAGTGGTGTCAATCAAAGCACAAGAAAAACTCTCTCCAGTAAGTTGAAACTGAGCTGAAAGTCTTACAGTGCTAATGTTAAGGGGTATGGATGGAGTGGGGAGTAGCTCAACAGTCAGTTTGAATTTAAAGTACTCCCTGCAAGGTGTTAAAACAATAAGTGACATTTTTCTCTGAAATAAGGAGAAAACTTCTAGCAGTAGCTTTGCAAAACAAGTTACAAACAATCCAGCTACACTATTTTAGTTATTTTGAAATGTACAATTAAGTTACTGTTGACTATAGACACTCTGTTGTGCTGTCAAATACTAGGTCTTATTCATTCTTTCTAACGATTTTTTGTACCCATTTACCACCTTTACTTTCCCTGCACACCCACACCACCTTTTCCAGCCTCTAGTAACAACCATCTACTAGATATCTCCATGGGTTCAATGGTTTTAATTTTTAGCTCCCACAAATAAAAGAACATACAATGCTTGTCTTTCTGTTACTGGCTTATTTCACTTAACATAATGAACTCCAGTTCCATCCGTTTGCTGCAAATGACTGTATCTCATTTTTTATGGCTAAATAGTACTGCATTGTGTATATGCACCACATTTTTTGTATCTATTCTTCTGTTGATGGACACTAAGGTTGCTTCAGAATCTTGGCAATCTTGGCAATTGTGAACAGTGCTGCAACAAACATGGGAATGCAGATATCTATTTGATATACTGAATCCCTTCTTTTGGGTATATATCCAGCAGTGGGATTGCTGGATCACATGATCACTCTATTTTTAGCTTTTTGAGGAACCTTCAAACTTTACTCCAGAGTGATTGTACTAATTTACATTCCCACCAACTTTGTATGAGAGTTCACTTTTCACCACATTCGTACCAGCATTTTTTATTGCCTGTCTTTTGCATATAAGCAATTTTAACTGGAGTGAGATGGTATCACATTGAAGTTTTGATTTGCATTTTTCTGATGACCAATGATGTTGACCACCTTTTCATGTGCCTGTTTGCCATTTGTATGCCTTCTTTTGATAAATGTCTTCAAATTTTTTGCCCATTTTTTTCAATTGGATTATTCAATTTTTTGTATAGAGATCTTTGAACTTCGTTTATATTTTGCTGATTAATCCCTTGTCAGATGGGTGGCTTGCAAATATTTTCTCCCATTCTGTGGGTTTTCTCTTCATATTGTTAATTGTTTCGTTTGCTGTGCAGAAGCTTTCTAACTTGATGTAATCCAATTTGTACATTTTTACTTTGGTTGCCTGTGCTTCTGGTATATTACACAAGAATTTTTGCCCAGACCAATGTCCTGAAGATTTTCCTCATTGTTTTCTTGTACTAGTTTTATAGTTTAAGGTATTACATTTAAGTCTTTAATCCATTTTCATTTGATTTTTGTATATGGCAAGAAGGTCTAGCTTCATTCTTCTGCATATGGATATCCAGTTTTTCCAGCACCATTTCTTGAAATGACTGTCTTCTCCCCAGTGTACGTTCTTGGCATCTCTATCAAAAATGAGTTCACTGTAAGTGTGTAAATTTTTTTCTGGGTTTTCTATTCTTTTCCTTTGATCTATGCATCTGCTTATATGCCAGTACCATGCTGTTTTGGTTATGATAGCTCTGCAGTATAATTTGAAGTCCAGTAATGTGATTTCTTCAGTTTTGTTCTTTTTGCTTAAGACAGAGTCATGGTTATTGTGGGTCTTTTCTTGTTTCATATGAATTTTATGCTTTTTTTCTATTTATGTGAAGAGTATCATTGACATTTTGATAGAGATTGCATTGAATGTGCAGATTTCCTTGGGTAGTATGGACATTTTACCAATATTTACTCTTCCATTTATGCACATGGAATACTTTTCCATTTTTTTGGTGTTCTCTTTAATTCTTTCATTAGTATTTTATAGTTTTCATTATAGAGATCTTTCTCTTCTTTGGTTAAGTTAATACCTAGATATTTTAATTTTATTTGTGGCTATTGTAAATGGAATCACTTTTTACATTTCTTTTTCAGATTGTTCACTGTTGGTATATAGAAATGTTACTGATTTTTGTATGTTGATTTTGTATCTGCAATTTTACTGAATTTGTTTATCAGTTCTAGTAGTTTTGTGGTAGAGTATTTAGTATTTTCCAAACAAAAGATCATATCATCTGCAAACAAGGATAATTTGACTTCTTCCATTCTATTTGGATGCCCTTCAATTTTTTCTTTTGTCTGACTGCTCTAGCTAGGACATCCAGTACTATGTTGAATAACGGTGGTAAAAGTGGGCATCCTTGTTGTGCTCCAGATGTTGGAGAAAAGGCTTTTCCTTTCTCCCCATTTAGTATGATACTAGCTATGGATCTGTTGTATATGGTTTTTATTATGTTGAGGTATGTTTCTTCTTTCCCCAAATTTTTGAGGGTTTTTATCATCTAATGATGCTAAATTTCCTCAAATGGTTTTTCAGCATCAATTGAAATGATCATATGGTTTTTATCCTTCATTTTGTTGATATGATGTATTAGATTGGTTGATTTGCATGTGGTAAACCATCTTTGCATCCCAGGGATTAATCTCACTTGGTCATGAAGAATGATCTTTCCAATGTCTTGTTCAATTTGGTTTGCTAGTATTTTGTTAAGAATTTGCATGTCAGTATTCATCAGAAATATTGTCTTGTAGTTTTGTGTTTTTGGTGTGGTTTTGTCTGGAATTGGTAGCAAGGTAATATGGTCTTATTGAATGAGTTTGAGAGTATTCTTTCCTCCTCTATTTGCTGAAATCATTTAAGTAGGATTGGCATTAGTTCTTCTTTAAATATTTGGTAGAATTCAATGAATACCCTACGTCTTGGGCTTTTCTTTGCTGGGAGACATTTTATTATGGCTTCAATCTTTTTATTTGTTATTTGTCAATTCAGGTTTTGGATTTCTTCCTATTTCAATCTTGGTAGGTTGTACATGTCTAGGAATTTGTCCATTTCTTCTAGTTTTTCCAATTTATTGGCATATAGTTTCTCATAGTAGCCTGTAGTGATCCTTTGAATGTCTGCAGTATCAGGTGTAGTTTCCCCTTTTTTGTTTCTGATTTTATTTATTTGTATATTCCCTCTTTTTCTCTTTATCTGTCTATAGGTTTGTCAATTTTGTTTAACTTTTCAAAGAATTAATTTTTATTTCTTTGATTTTTTGTATTGTTTTCTTCAATTCTATTTATTTCTGCTCTGGTCTTTATTACTTCTTTTCTTCCACTAATTTTGGGTTTATTTCCTCTTGGTTTTCTGGTTCTTTAAGATGCATTGTTAGATTGTTTATCTGAAGTTTTTCTCTTTTTTGATGTAGGCACTTACAGCTATCAACTTTTTTCTTAGTACTGCTTTCACTGTATCCCAAAGGTTTTGGTATGTTGGGTTTTCATTATCATTTGTTTCAATAAAGTTTTAGATTTTTGTATTAATTTCTTCATCCACCCACTGGTTATTAAGCAGCATATTGTTTAGTTTACACATATTTTAACAGTTTCCAAAACTCCTCTTGTTATTAATTTCCAGTTTTATTTCATTGTGGTTAGAGAAGATGCTTGAAATTATTTCAATTTTAAATTTTTTTAAAGTCTCATTTTGTTGCCTACCATATGGTCTCTCCTTTAGAATTATCCATGTGCTGAGAAAAAAAATTGTATTCTGCAGCCATTAAATTAAATGTCCTGTAAATATCTATTAGATCTATTTGATCCATAGTGCAGATTAAGCCCAATTATTCCTTGTTGATTTTCTGTCTGAAAGATCTGTCTAATGCTGAAAGCAGAATGTTGATGTGCCCAGCAGCTATTATTGTATTAGACCTATCTCTGTCTGTAGTTCTAATAATGTTTGTTTTATATATCTGGGCCATCCAGTGTTGGGTGCATGTATATTTAAAATTTTTATATCTTCTTGCTGAATTTACACGTTCATCAGTATATAGTGATGTTCTTTGGCTCTTCTCATAGTTTTTGTCTTGAAATCTATTTTGTCTAAAATAAATATAGCAAGTTCTGTTCTTTTCTGATTTCCATCAGCATGAAATATCATTTCCAACTTTTTATTTTCAGTCCATGAGTTTCCTTATAGATAAAGTGTGTTTCTTGTGGGCAACATATCAATGGGTCTTGTTTTTTCTCTACTCAGTCAGCTTATATTACCTGATTGGAGAGTTTAGTCCATTTACATTTGATGTTATCATTGATAAGCAATGTCTTACTCCTGCCATTTTGTTATTTGTTTTCTGGTTGTTTTGTGGTCTTCTCTTCCTTCTTTCTTTTCTTCCTGTCTTCCTTTTTGTGAAGGTGATTTTCTCTGGTGATATAATTTAGTTTTTTGCTTTTCATTTTTTGTGTGTGTATCTATTGTATGTTTTTTGGTTTCAGGTTACCATGAGGTTTGCAAGTACTATATCCCATTATATCCACCTGATAACTACTTAATATTGTTTGCATAAACAAACAAACAAGCAAAAAGTTAACCAAAAAAAGCTCCATGCCTTAACTTTGTACCCCCACTTTTTAACTTTTAGTTAAATAACTTTCTTATTATTCTGTGTATGCCTTTAGTGGTTGCTGTTGTTATTATTTTTTATTGGTTTATCATTTAGTCTTTCTATTTAAGATAGGAGTAGTTTACCCATCAATTGCAGTGTTCTAATATTCCGTTTTTCTGTGTACTTACTACTACCAGCGAGTTTTGTATCTTCTGATGATTACTTATTGCTCCTTAATGTTCTTTTCTTTCTGACTGAAGTACTTTGTTTAGCATTTATTATAGGACAGGATTGGTGTTGCTAAAATCTCTCAGCTTTTCTTTGGGAAAATTTTTATATCTCCTTCATGTTTGAGGAATATTTTTACCAGAAATACTCTTCTAGGGTAAAAGTGTTTTTCCTTTGATGCATTAAATATGTCATGCCACTCTCTCCTGGCCTGTAAGATTTCCACTAAAAGTCTGCTGTCAGACTTATTGGAGCACCATTGCATGTGACTTGTTTCTTTTCTCTTGCTTTTTTTTTTTTAGAATCTTTTTTTTACTGTTGATGTTTGAGAGTTTAATTATTGAATACCCTTGGGTTAAATCTGCTTGGAGTTCTATAATCTTCTTGTACTTGGATATTTATATCTTTCTGTAGGTTTGGAAATTTCTCTGTAATTATCCTTTTGAGTAAGCTTTCGACCTTTATCTCTTTCTGTATCTGCTGTTTAAGGACACTAACTCCCAGCTTTGCCCTTTGGAACCTATTTTCTAGATTCTGTAGATTTGTTTCACTGTTTTTTATTCTTTTCTCTTTTATCTCTGACAGTGCATTTTCAAATAGTCTGTCTTCAAGCTCACTCATACTTCCATCCAATTTTTTCTACTGTTAAAAGACTCATGCATTATTCAGTATGCCAATTGCATTTTTTATTTTATTTTATTTTTTATTTCCATAGGTTTTGAGGAACGTGTGGTTTCTGGTTACATGAGTAATCAAAATTCTTTAGTGGTGATTTCCGAGATTTTGGTGCACCCATCACCTGAGAAGTTTACACTGTACCAAATTTGCAGTCTTTTATCCCTCACCCCCTCCCACTCTTTCCTCCATCCCCACAGTCCACTGTATCATTCTTATGCCTTGCATACTCATAGCTCAGCACTTAGCAAATTGTGCTGCTATAAACATGCATGTGCAAGTATCTTTTTCATACAATGACTTCTTTTCCTTTGGGTAGATACCCAGTAGTGGGATTGCTGGTTCAAATGGTAGTTCTACTTTTAGTACTTTAAGGAATCTCCACACAGTTTTTCATAGTGGTTTGTGCTAGTTTACATTCCCACCAACAGTGTAAAAGTGTTCCCTTTTCACCACATATCCTCCAACAGCTATTGTTTTTTTAAATTGTTTGATTATGGTCATTCATGCAGGAGAAAGGTAATATCACATTGTGGTTTTGATTTGCATTTCCCTGATAATTAGTGATATTGAGCATTCTTTCATTTGGTCATTTGTATATCTTATTTTGAGAATTGTCTATTCATGTCCTTAGCCCATTGTTTGATGGGATTGGTTTTTTTTTTCTTGCTAATTTGTTTGAATTCCTTGTAGATTCCGTATATTAGTTATTTGCTGACGGTATAGATTGCAAAGATATTCTCTCACTCTGTGAGTTGTCTGTTTACTCTACTGACTGTTTCTTTTGCTGTGCAAAACTTTTTAGTTTAATTCAGTCCCACCTATGTATCATTGTTTTTGTTGCACTTGCTTTTGGGCTCTTGGTCATGAAGTCTTTGCCTAAGCCAATGTCTAGGAGGGTTTTTCTGATGTTATCTTCTAGCATCTTTAAGTTTAGATTTAAGTCTTTGATCAATCTTGAGTTGATTTTTGTATATGGTGAGAGATGAAGATACAGTTTCATTCTTCCACATGTGGCTTGCAATTATCCCAGCACTATTTGTTGAATAGGGTGTGCTTTACCCAATTTGTGCTTTTGTTTTCTTTGTCGAAGATCAGTTAGCTGTATTTGGCTTGATTTCTGGGTTCTCTATTCTGTTCTGTTGGTCTATATGCCTATTTTTATACCAGTACCATACTGTTTTGGTAACTATGGCCTCATAGTACAGTTTGAAGTCAGGCAGTGTGATGTCTTCATATTTGTTCATTTTGCTTAGTCTTTCTTTAGCTATGTGGGCTCTTTGTTGGTTCCATGTGAATTTTAGGATTTCTCTTCTAGTTCTATGGAGAATGATGGTGGTATTTTGATGGGAATTGCATTAAATTTGTAGATTGCCTTTGTCAGTATGGTCATTTTCACAATATTCATTCTACCCATCCATGAGCATGGGTTGTTTTTCCATTAGTTTGTGTCTTCTATGATTTCTTTTAGCAGTGTTGGGTAGTTTTCCTTGTAGAGGTCTTTCACATCCTTGGTTAGGTATATTTCTAAGTATTTTATTTTATTGCAGCTATTGTGAAAGGGTTGAGTTCTTGGTTTAACTCTCAGCTTGGTCACTGTTGGTATATAGCAGAGCTACTGATTTGTGTACCTTAATTTTGTATCCTGAAACTTTGTTGAATTCTTTAATCAGTTCTAGGAGGAGATTTTTGGAGCAGTCTTTTGGGTTTTCTAGGAATATAAACAGCAACCATTTGACTTCCTCTTTACCAATATGGATGCTCTTTATTTCTTTCTCTTGTCTGATTGCTCTGGCTAGAATTTCCAGTACTATGTTGAATAAAAATGGTGAGAGTGGGCATCCTTGTCTTCTTCCACTTTTCAGAGGGAATGCTTTCAACTTTCCCCATTCAGTATTTTGTTGGCTGTGGGTTTGTCACAGATGGCTCTTGTTACATTAAGATATGTCCCTTCTATGCCGATTTTGCTGAGGATTTTAATCATAGAGGAATTCTGGATTTTTGTCAAATGCTTTTTCTGCATCTTTTGAGATGATCATGTCATCTTTGTTTTTAATTCTGTTTATGTGGTGCACCACATTTATTGACTTGCATATGTTAAACTATCCCTGCATCCCTGGTATAAAACCCCCTTGATCATGGTGGATTCTCTTGTTGATAATCTGTTGGATTCTGTTAGCTATTACCTTGTTAAGAATTTTTCAGTCTATGTTCATCAGGGATATTGGTCTGTAGTTTGTTGTTGTTGTTGTTATTGTTGTTGTTATGTTCTTTCCTGGTTTAGGTACTAGGGTAATGTTGGCTTCATAGAATGATTTAGGGAGGATTCCCTTTTTCTCTTGTGGAATAGTGTCAATAACACTGGTACGAATTTTTCTTTGAATGTCTGATAGAATTCAACTCTGAATTTATCTTTTCCTGGACTTTTTTTCTTGACAATTTTTTTTCATTATCAAAAAAATTTGAGAGTGTCACCAAAACTTAGGGCCTTAGCACCACTCTCAGTTACCATCATTTTGGGTTTCCAGTCTCAACACGTCATTTATAGGTTATGGTGTCTTCATTATTACAAATTTCTTTCAGCTCCTGTTGTTCCAGTTGAAGAGAGATGACATGATATTCTAGAGATGGCTGCATGCAAGCATTTAAAATCTTTGAGAAAACACAGTGCACCAGGGAGACTATAAATGTGACTATTGGGAGGATAATATCAAGAGTTTGGAGTATGCTTCTTACCCAACATCCCCATAAACCAAACGTCCTAAAATTAAATACATCAAGAATGAGCCGAGGGGTGGAGCAAGATGGCCGAATAGGAACAGCTCCAGTCTCCAACTCCCAGTGCGAGCGACACAGAAGATCGGTGATTTCTGCATTTTCAACTGAGGTACTGGGTTCATCTCACTGGGGAGTGCCGGACGATCGGTGCTGGTCAGCTGCTGCAGCCCGACCAGCGAGAGCTGAAGCAGGGCGAGGCATTGCCTCACCTGGGAAGTGCAAGGGGGAAGGGAATCCCTTTTCCTAGCCAGGGGAACTGAGACACACAACACCTGGAAAATCGGGTAACTCCCACCCCAATACTGTGCTCTAAGCAAACAGGCACACCAGGAGATCATATCCCACACCTGGCCGGGAGGGTCCCACACCCACAGAGCCTCCCTCATTGCTAGCACAGCAGTCTGTGATCTACTGGCAAGGCAGCAGCGAGGCTGGGGGAGGGGCGCCCACCATTGCTGAGGCTTAAGTAGGTAAACAAAGCCGCTGGGAAGCTCGAACTGGGTGGAGCTCACAGCAGCTCAAGGAAACCTGCCTGTCTCTGTAGACTCCACCTCTGGGGACAGGGCACAGTAAACAATAACAAACACAGCAGAAACCTCTGCAGACGCAAACGACTCTGTCTGACAGCTTTGAAGAGAGCAGTGGATCTCCCAACACGGAGGTTGAGATCTGAGAAGGGACAGACTGCCTGCTCAAGTGGGTCCCTGACCCCTGAGTAGCCTAACTGGGAGACATCCCCCACTAGGGGCAGTCTGACACCCCATACCTCACAGGGTGGAGTACACCCCTTAGAGAAAGCTTCCAAAGCAAGAATCAGACGGGTACACTCGCTGTTCAGAAATATTCTATCTTCTGCAGCCTCTGCTGCTGATACCCAGGCAAACAGGGTCTGGAGTGGACCTCAAGCAATCTCCAACAGACCTACAGCTGAGGGTCCTGACTGTTAGAAGGAAAACTATCAAACAGGAAGGACACCTACACCAAAACCCCATCAGTACATCACCATCATCAAAGACCAGAGACAGATAAAACCACAAAGATGGGGAAAAAGCAGGGCAGAAAAGCTGGAAATTCAAAAAATAAGAGCATATCTCCCCCGGCAAAGGAGCGCAGCTCATCGCCAGCAATGGATCAAAGCTGGACGGAGAATGACTTTGACGAGATGATAGAAGAAGGCTTCAGTCCATCAAACTTCTCAGAGCTAAAGGAGGAATTACGTACCCAGCACAAAGAAAGTAAAAATCTTGAAAAAAAAGTGGAAGAATTGATGGCTAGAGTAATTAATGCAGAGAAGGTCCTAACGAAATGAAAGAGATGAAAACCATGACACGAGAAATACGTGACAAATGCACAAGCTTCAGTAACCAACTCGATCAACTGGAAGAAAGAGTATCAGCGATTGAGGATCAAATGAATGAAATGAAGTGAGAAGAGAAACCAAAAGAAAAAAGAAAAAAAGAAATGAACAAAGCCTGCAAGAAGTATGGGATTATGTAAAAAGACCAAATCTACGTCTGATTGGGGTGCCTGAAAGTGAGGGAGAAGATGGAACCAAGTTGGAAAACACTCTTCAGGATATCATCCAGGAGAACTTCCCCAACCTAGTAGGGCAGGCCAACATTCAAATCCAGGAAATACAGAGAACGCCACAAAGATACTCCTCGAGAAGAGCAACTCCAAGACACATAATTGCCAGATTCACCAAAGTTGAAATGAAGGAAAAAATCTTAAGGGCAGCCAGAGAGAAAGGTCGGATTACCCACAAAGGGAAGCCCATCAGACTAACAGCAGATCTCTCGGCAGAAACTCTCCAAGCCAGAAGAGAGTGGGGGCCAATATTCAACATTCTTAAAGAAAAGAATTTTCAAGCCAGAATTTCATATCCAGCCAAACTAAGTTTCATAAGTGAAGGAGAAATAAAATCCTTTACAGATAAGCAAATGCTTAGAGATTTTGTCACCACTAGGCCTGCCTTACAAGAGACCCTGAAGGAAGTACTAAATGTGGAAAGGAACAACCGATACCAGCCATTGCAAAAACATGCCAAAATGTAAAGACCATCGAGGCTAGGAAGAAACTGCATCAACTAACGAGCAAAATAACCAGATAATATCATAATGGCAGGATCAAGTTCACACATAACAATATTAACCTTAAATGTAAATGGACTAAATGCTCCAATTAAAAGACACAGACTGGCAAACTGGATAAAGAGTCAAGACCCATCAGTCTGCTGTATTCAGGAGTCCCATTTCACACGCAGAGACATACATAGGCTCAAAATAAAGGGATGGAGGAAGATTTACCAAGCAAATGGGGAACAAAAAAAGTGGGGGTTGCAATACTAGTCTCTGATAAAACAGACTTTAAACCATCAAAGATCAAAAGAGACAAAGAAGGCCATTACATAATGGTAAAGGGATCAATTCAACAGGAAGAGCTAACGATCCTAAATATATATGCACCCAATACAGGAGCACCCAGACTCATAAAGCAAGTCCTTAGAGACTTACAAAGAGACTTAGACTCCCATACAATAATAATGGGAGACTTTAACACCCCACTGTCAACATTAGACAGATCAATGAGACAGAAAGTTAACAAGGATATCCAGGAATTGAACTCATCTCTGCAGCAAGCAGACCTAATAGACATCTATAGAACTCTCCACCCCAAATCAACAGAATATACATTCTTCTCAGCACCACATCGTACTTACTCCAAAATTGACCACGTAATTGGAAGTAAAGCACTCCTCAGCAAATGTACAAGAACAGAAATTATAACAAACTGTCTCTCAGACCACAGTGCAATCAAACTAGAACTCAGGACTAAGAAACTCAATCAAAACCGCTCAACTACATGGAAACTGAACAACCTGCTCCTGAATGACTACTGGGTACATAACGAAATGAAGGCAGAAATAAAGATGTTCTTTGAAACCAATGAGAACAAAGATACAACATACCAGAATCTCTGGGACACATTTAAAGCAGTGTGTAGAGGGAAATTTATAGCACTAAATGCCCAAAAAAGAAAGCAGGAAAGATCTAAAATTGACACTGTAACATCGCAATTAAAAGAACTAGAGAAGCAAGAGCAAACACATTCGAAAGCTAGCAGAAGGCAAGAAATAACTAAGATCAGAGCAGAACTGAAGGAGATAGAGACACAAAAAACCCTCCAAAAAATCAATGAATCCAGGAGTTGGTTTTTTGAAAAGATCAACAAAATTGACAGACCACTAGCAAGACTAATAAAGAAGAAAAGAGAGAAGAATCAAATCGACACAATTAAAAATGATAAAGGGGATATCACCACCGACCCCACAGAAATACAAACTACCATCAGAGAATACTATAAACACCTCTACGCAAATAAACTGGAAAATCTAGAAGAAATGGATAATTTCCTGGACACTTACACTCTTCCAAGACTAAACCAGGAAGAAGTTGAATCCCTGAATAGACCAATAGCAGGCTCTGAAATTGAGGCAATAATTAATAGCCTACCAACCAAAAAAAGTCCAGGACCAGATGGATTCACAGCTGAATTCTACCAGAGGTACAAGGAGGAGTTGGTACCATTCCTTCTGAAACTATTCCAATCAATAGAAAAAGAGGGAATCCTCCCTAACTCATTTTATGAGGCCACCATCATCCTGATACCAAAGCCTGGCAGAGACACAACAAAAAAAGAGAATTTTAGACCAATATCCCTGATGAACATCGATGCAAAAATCCTCAATAAAATACTGGCAAACCGGATTCAGCAACACATCAAAAAGCTTATCCACCATGATCAAGTGGGCTTCATCCCTGGGATGCAAGACTGGTTCAACATTCGCAAATCAATAAACATAATCCAGCATATAAACAGAACCAAAGACAAGAACCACATGATTATCTCAATAGATGCAGAAAAGGCTTTTGACAAAATTCAACAGCCCTTCATGCTAAAAACGCTCAATAAATTCGGTATTGATGGAACTTACCTCAAAATAATAAGAGCTATTTATGACAAACCCACAGCCAATATCATACTGAATGGGCAAAAACTGGAAAAATTCCCTTTGAAAACTGGCACAAGACAGGGATGCCCTCTCTCACCACTCCTATTCAACATAGTGTTGGAAGTTCTGGCTAGGGCAATCAGGCAAGAGAAAGAAATCAAGGGTATTCAGTTAGGAAAAGAAGAAGTCAAATTGTCCCTCTTTGCAGATGACATGATTGTATATTTAGAAAACCCCATTGTCTCAGCCCAAAATCTCCTTAAGCTGATAAGCAACTTCAGCAAAGTCTCAGGAGACAAAATTAATGTGCAAAAATCACAAGCATTCTTATACACCAGTAACAGACAAACAGAGAGCCAAATCAGGAATGAACTTCCATTCACAATTGCTTCAAAGAGAATCAAATACCTAGGAATCCAACTTACAAGGGATGTATAGGACCTCTTCAAGGAGAATTACAAACCACTGCTCAGTGAAATAAAAGAGGACACAAACAAATGGAAGAACATACCATGCTCATGGATAGGAAGAATCAATATCGTGAAAATGGCCATCCTGCCCAAGGTAATTTATAGATTCAATGCCATCCCCATCAAGCTACCAATGAGCTTCTTCACAGA
Organism: Macaca nemestrina; assembly: GCF_043159975.1. Lineage (NCBI taxonomy): Eukaryota > Metazoa > Chordata > Mammalia > Primates > Cercopithecidae > Macaca > Macaca nemestrina. The sequence continues at coordinate 81,558,362 of NC_092145.1, forward strand.
ATTGGAAAAAACTGCTTTAAAGTTCATATGTAACCAAAAAAGAGCCCGCATCTCCAAGACAATCCTAAGTCAAAAGAACAAAGCTGGAGGCATCACGCTACCTGACTTCAAACTATACTACAAGGCTACAGTAACCAAAACAGCATGGTACTGGTACCAAAACAGAGATATAGACCAATGGAACAGAACAGAGTCCTCAGAAATAATACCACACATCTACAGCCATCTGATCTTTGACAAACCTGAGAGAAACAAGAAATGGGGAAAGGATTCCCTATTTAATAAATGGTGCTGGGAAAATTGGCTAGCCATAAGTAGAAAGCTGAAACTGGATCCTTTCCTTACTCCTTATACGAAAATTAATTCAAGATGGATTAGAGACTTAAATGTTAGACCTAATACCATAAAAATCCTAGAGGAAAACCTAGGTAGTACCATTCAGGACATAGGCATGGGCAAAGACTTCATGTCTAAAACACCAAAAGCAACGGCAGCAAAAGCTAAAATTGACAAATGGGATCTCATTAAACTAAAGAGCTTCTGCACAGCAAAAGAAACTACCATGAGAGTGAACAGGCAACCTACAGAATGGGAGAAAATTTTTGCAATCTACTCGTCTGACAAAGGGCTAATATCCAGAACCTACAAAGAACTCAAACAAATTTACAAGATAAAAACAAACAACCCCATCAAAAAGTGGGCAAAGGATATGAACAGACATTTCTCAAAAGAAGACATTCATACAGCCAACAGACACATGAAAAAATGCTCATCATCACTGGCCATCAGAGAAATGCAAATCAAAACCACAATGAGATACCATCTCACACCAGTTAGAATGGCGATCATTAAAAAGTCAGGAAACAACAGGTGCTGGAGAGGATGTGGAGAAATAGGAACACTTTTACACTGTTGGTGGGATTGTAAACTAGTTCAACCATTATGGAAAACAGTATGGCGATTCCTCAAGGATCTAGAACTAGATGTACCATATGATCCAGCCATCCCATTACTGGGTATATACCCAAAGGATTATAAATCATGCTGCTATAAAGACACATGCACACGTATGTTTATTGCAGCACTATTCACAATAGCAAAGACTTGGAATCAACCCAAGTGTCCATCAGTGACAGACTGGATTAAGAAAATGTGGCACATATACACCATGGAATACTATGCAGCCATCAAAAAGGATGAGTTTGTGTCCTTTGTAGGGACATGGATGCAGCTGGAAACCATCATTCTTAGCAAACTATCACAAGAACAGAAAACCAAACACCGCATGTTCTCACTCATAGGTGGGAACTGAACAATGAGATCACTCGGACTCAGGAAGGGGAACTTCACACACCGGGGCCTATCATGGGGAGGGGGGAGGGGGGAGGGATTGCATTGGGAGTTATACCTGATGTAAATGACGAGTTGATGGGTGCAGCATAGCAACATGGCACAAGTATACATATGTAACAAACCTGCACGTTATGCACATGTACTCTACAACTTAAAGTATAATAATAATAAATAAATTAAAAAATATATTATACCATTAAAAAAAAAAAAAAGAAAATGTGGCACATACACACCATGGAATACTATGCAGCCATAGAAAAGGATGAGTTTGTGTCCTTTGTAGGGACATGGATGCAGCTGGAAACCATCATTCTTAGCAAACTATCACAAGAACAGAAAACCAAACACCGCATGTTCTCACTCTTAGGTGGGAACTGAACAATGAGATCACTTGGACTCAGGAAGGGGAACATCACACACCGGGGCCTATCATGGGGAGGGGGGAGGGGGGAAGAATTGCATTGGGAGTTATACCTGATGTAAATGAGTTGATGGGTGCAGCACAGCAACATGACACAAGTATACATATGTAACAAACCTGCACGTTATGCACATGTACCCTACAACTTAACGTATAATAATAATAAATAAATTATTAAAAAAAAAAAAGAATGAGCCAAATAAAGAGTTTACTCACTTGACTAGGCAATTTTGTCATCAATCCCCTACCACTGAATTTCTATAATTTTCATTTGATGTATCCCTCCATAGGCCACAAGTGCCAGAAGCTGCACAGATACTTCTCTGTTTAGTCAATTCTATCATAACTTTCACAAGGGAATTTAGGGTCTATTGTGTAACTGTAGCCTTTACAGTAGAATTTGTTGTAGAACCTATCATAAGGGATCCATTTCTAATCGTTGCATCTTTTAATTTAAACCATAAAGAAGGACCCAACAAATGATGCCCTTTTAGAAGAGTGAAGGCCTTCTGGTAATGTTCTCTTTAATCCATGGTGTGGATTAGGAGGAGTGAACCAATATTTTGTTTTTGACTGATTATGAAGCAATACATGTACAATTAAAGCTTCTTACCTACATTGGGCCTTCATATTTTATGTATCAAAGTATAAGTTTATCCATGTATACCCCCTGGATGTAAACTCCTTCACAAATAAAAGAATACCCCATAAGTGGACATAACAGACCCCTTTTCCACTTCTATTGTTCATAGTGGCATAAGTAAGACAAAATATTCAAAAGTAAGAGTTTAATGATAGTAAAAGTCTTAATCTGTGAACTTGGGAAAAGCTGTTCATATCAATGATGCCATCCTCTTCTTGGGAGAAATTTCCCTGGTTAGTTTTACCTTAAGGTTAAGACCGTGGAGGGACCCTTCTCAGTTGTGAGATTATGAACCCAAAGTTCAAGGTCCCAAAGTTTTGTAGTAGTGTGGATGGCAAGGACAGCCTTTCTCTGGTGTTTCCAGAAGATTCAGGCCATAAAAATCTGTCTTTCTTTACCTGGTGAAACTACACTGTAGCATGATGATCTACTGTTATAACACCAACCCTCTTGCATAGGAAAACTTTTATACAACCAGAAAGTATGCATTGAAAATAACAATGAAATGAAATCCCTTTATAAAATGTTTAAACAGGTGACCAGGTGACCAAATGTACCTGAGCTTAAATTGTTTTCCCAGGAATATGGGATCAAGCATTGATTATAAACTATTTTAAACAATTTCAGTATTAGCTGGTTTAATATAAAAGTATTTTCTTGATTTTTTTATTTTTTGTTTTACTTGGATTAGCAGCTTTATAAAATTTGAATATTTCTGTGGTTTACAATAACTTAACATAATAACTATAATTGTGACTGGCAGCATTTACTCAGACATTTGAATTCTAGAAATCCCATACAATTTTGAAGTATATATTAGTATTATTCACAAAAATATAACCTAAAGAAGATTGAACATCATTTTGGCAATCCCATGTACCTAAGCATGTCAAAAAATTCATTTAACTCTTTTCTGGAAGTTTTTAGGGGCCTTGTGATCCATTCAGAAAGCCAGGCATTAGACAGGACAATTTTGAAACTGAAGTTTGATTTTGGAATTCCAGGTTACCATAAATTATTTATTTTGCCAAAATTATGATGAAGACATTTTAAAGAAGTAAAAACCTTTTTACCAAACCCCCTCCCAACAAATTCTACTGTTTATACATGTCTTGCATGTAAAACTTTTTCTAGTAGTCTTAATTGCATGTTACAATTGGGATTCTTAGCAATTTTTAACTTTAAGGTAAAACCTGGTAGGTTATGTTCTGATAAGGTTTGACTGTTTCCAACACGGCTAGGGCATGGCCAATTCCAGATGTCCCCAGGCCTTACCTAGCTGGAAAGCAGGCAAGTTAAACACTTCAAAAGCCAAATAAGCAGTTTATGACCTTAAAGCATTTAGGAAATCTAATATTTAAACATAATTTAGAACACATGTTTACATTTTCAGGACAATTGTATTTTACCAATAATCTTTAAAATCCTCTTTATTTCCAAAAGATTGCTAAAGTCACATGAATTAAAAAGCATTGCACTTTCTATTTTTCTGACAAAATATTTGATTTAAGCTCATTATTATTGAATCAATTAATTAAAACTTTACAGAGCAGATAAACACTGACTTTTATTTTATATCTAACCAGTTTGCAAAGAGAGAAAGAGGCCAGAGACTGACTGGTAAGAAATTCCTACCCTTTTGATGGCATGCCAGGCTTCTGGATTCTCTCTCACTGAGCAGCCCTAGTGACCCTGCTTGACTGTATGCAAACAAGCACATTGCTGTGAATTAAGAATAGTCACAAATACTTTATAAATTTTGGAGAAATTAGAGATGGAAATATGACCAAAATTCTATCTATGAAAGTTTACTTAACACACTTAAAGTATCAGGCAGCCTAAAACCTAAAAAATTAGTTCATAAGGATAAAAAACTGGTGTGCTCCATTAATTCTTGCAGCCCAACAAAGGTAACTTAGGAATTCCAGATAAATGAAATGAATGATGACTTGATAGAAATATATAGGAAACAAAACAACTATTTACAGAACCAAATAAAAGCCTTCCATTAGAAATGTAAAAAGTATCATGGTTTTATATATATGGATACCCAAGAAAAGCCAGAGGAGAGTAAACAGCAAATGAATAAAAACTATAAGCAAAAACAAATAAATAGGAAACCAACCTAAATTTTCCTACTCAATTTACCCTGGAGTCTACAGTATTTCCTAGGGCCCCAGAAAACCTACATAATGAACATTTTATTCCTGATACACAATTCAATATCCTTATGCTCACTGATATTATCATACATCCTGTGCAATTAAGAAATTCACTTTAGGCACATGACCAATAAGCACTCCAGCAAAACGGTAAACATAGTGTGAAGCAATGCAAGCATGTACATGAAATTTGGCTTCACACCAAATACAGCTTCATGCTTAACTGTGTTAAAAAAAAAGATTTGCCAAACTGCCGATGCATTTTTACAATACTTCTTACTTTGATCAAGACTGTGAACTCTAACTATGAAAATGTTAATTAGCCATACATTTCCAATTTTTTTTATCAGGTTTTAAAGAATATTTTACAAGGGAGTGGTTCCCAAGATGGCCGAACAGGAACAGCTCCAGCCTCCAGCTCCCAGCGTGAGCAACACAGAAGACAGGTGATTTCCGCATTATCAACTGAGGTAACAGGTTCATCTCACTGGGGCATGTCAGATAGTTGGTGCTGCTCTGCGGGTGCAGCCCGACCAGTGAGAGCTGAAGCAGGGTGAGGCATCGCCTTGCCTGGGAAGCACAAAGGAGAAGGGAATTCCTTTTCTTAGTCAAGGGAAATTGAGACACACAACACCTGGAAAATTGGGTAACTCCCACCCTAATACTGCACTTTACCAAGGGTCTTAGCAAATGGCACACCAGGAGATTATATCCCACACCTGGCCCATAGGGTCCCACACCCACAGAGCCTCCCTCATTGCTAGCACAGTAGTCAGAGATCTAACTGCAAGGCAGCAGCGAAGCTGGGGGAGGGGCACCCACCATTGCTGAAGCTTAAGTAGATAAACAAAGCTGCCACGAAGCTTGAATTGGGTGGAACTCACCGCAGTTCAAGGAGGCCTGCCTGCCTCCATAGACTCCACCTCTGGGGACAGGGCATAGCTAAACAAAAAGCAGCAGAAACCTCTGCAGATGTAAAAGTCCCTGTCTGACAGCTTTGAAGAGAGCAGTGGTTCTCCCAGCACGGAGGTTGAGATCTGAGAATGGACAGACTGCCTGCTCAAGTGGGTCCCTGACCCCTGAGTAGACTAATTGGGACACATCCCCCACTCGGTGCAGACCAACACATTATACCTCGCATGGCTGGGTACACCCTGAGACGAAGCTTCCAGAGCAGGAATCAGACAGCAACATTCACTGTTCAACAATATTCTATCTTCTGCAGCCTCTGCTTGGATACCCAAGCAAACAGGGTCTGGAGTAGACCTCAAGCAAACTCCAACAGATCTGCAGCTGAGGGTCCTGACTGTTAGAAGGAAAACTAACAAACAGAAAGGACACCCACACCAAAACCCCATCAGTACATCACCATCATCAAAGACCAAAGGCAGATAAAACCACAAAGACGGGGAAAAAGCAATACAGAAAAGCTGGAAATCCAAAAAATCAGAGCTTATCTCCCCATCCAAAGGAATGCAGATCATCACCAGCAATGGGACAAAGCTGGATGGAGAATGACTTTGATGAGTTGACAGAAGAAGGCTTCAGTCTATCAGACTTCTCAGAGCTAAAGGAGGAACTACGTAATCAGCACAAAGAAACTAAAAACCTTGAAAAAAGAATGGATGAATGGATAACTAGAATAATCAATGCAGAGAAGACCTTAAAAGAACTGACAGAGATGAAAACTGTTACACAAGAACTATGGGACAAATGCACAAGCTTCAGTAACTGACTTGATCAACTGGAAGAAAAAGTATCAGCGATTGAAGATCAAATGAATGAAATGAAGTGAGAAGAGAAATGTAGAGGAAAAAGAGTAAAAAGAAATGAACAAAGCCTCCAAGAAATATGGGATTATGTGAAAAGACCAAATCTATGTCTGTTGGTGTGCCTGAAAGTAGTGGGGAAAATGGAACCAAGTTGGAAAACACTCTGCAGGATATCATCCAGGAGAACTTCCCCAACCTAGTAAGGGAGGACAACATTCAAATTCAGGAAATACAGAGAACGCCACAAAGATACTTCTCGAGAAGAGCACCTCCAAGACACGTAACTGTCAGATTCACCAAAGTTGAAATGATGGAAAAAAATGTTAAGAGCAGCAAGAGAAAAAGGTTGGGTTACCCATAAAGGGAAGCCCATCAGACTAACAGCAGATCTCTCGGCAGAAACTCTCCAAGCCAGAAGAGAGGAGGAGCCAATATTCCACATTATTAAGGAAAAGAATTTTCAACCCAGAATTTCATATCCAGCCAAGCTAAATTTCATAAGTGAAGGAGAAATAAAATCCTTTACAGACAAGCAAATGCTGAGACATTTTGTCACCTCCAGGCCTGCCCTATGAGAGACCCTGAAGGAAGCAGTAAACATGGAAAGGAACAACCGGTACCAGCCATTGCAAAAACATGCCAAAATTTAAAGTCCATCAATACTAGGAAGAAACGAATGAGCCAAATAACCAGTTAATATCATAATGACAGGATCAAGTTCACACATAACAATATTAACCTTAAATGTAAATGGACTAAAAGGTCCAATTAAAAGACACAGACTGGCAAATTGGATAAAGAATCAGGACCCATCAGTTTGCTGTATTCAGGAGACCCATCTCACATGCAGAGACACACATAGGCTCAAAATAAAGGGATAGAGGAGGATCTACCAAGCAAATGGAAAACAAAAAAAAGCAGGGGTTGCAATACAAGTCTCTGACAAAGCAGACTTAAACCATCAAAGATCAAAAGAGTCAAAGAAGGCCATTACATAATGGTAAAGGGATCAATTCATCAGGAAGAGCTAACTATCCTAAATATATTTGCACCCAATACAGGAGCACCCAGATTCATAAAGCAAGTCCTTAGAGACTTACAAAGAGACTTAGAATCTCTGGGACACATTTAAAAAGTGTGTAGAGGGAAATTTATAGCACTAAAATGCCCACAAGAGAAAGCAGGAAAGATCTAAAATTGCCACCCTAACATCACAATTAAAAGAACTACAGAAGCAAGAGCAAACACATTCAAAAGCTAGCAGAAGACAAGAAATCACTAAGATGAGAGCAGAACTGAAGGAGACAGAGTCACAGAAAACCCTCCAAAAAATCAATGAACCCAGGAGCTGGTTTTTTTGAAAAGATCAACAAAATTGATAGACTGCTAGCAAGACTAATAAAGAAGAAAAGAGAGAAGAATCAAATAGATGCAATAAAAAATGATAAAGGGGATATCACCACCAAACCCACAGAAATACAAACTATCATCAGAGAATACTATAAACACCTCTATGCAAATAAACTAGAAAACCTAGAAGAAATAGATAATTTCCTGGACACTTACACTCTCTCAAGAGTGTAAGTGTACACTCTCTCAAGTGGTAAACCAGGAAGAAGCTGAATCCCTGAATAGACCAATAGCAGGCTCTGAAATTGAGGCAATAATTAATAGCCTACCAACCAAAAAAAGTCCAGGACCATATGGATTCACAGCTGAATTCTACCAGAGGTACAAGGAGGAGCTGGTATCATTCCTTCTGAAACTATTCCAATCAATAGAAAAAGAGGGAATCCTCCCTAACTCATTTCATGAGGCCAACATCACCCTGATACTGAAGTCTGGCAGAGACACAACAAAAAAAGAGAATTTTAGACCAATATCCTTGATGAACATTGATACAAAAATCCTCAATAAAATACTGGCAAACCGAATCCAGCAGCACCTCAAAAAGCTTATACAACATGATCAAGTGGGCTTCATTCCTGGGGTGCAAGACTGGTTCAGCATACACAAATCAATAAATGTAATGCAGCATAGAAACAGAACCAAAGACAAAAACCACATGATTATCTCAATAGATGCAGAAAAGGCCCTTGACAAAATTCAACAGCCCTTCATGCTAAAAGCTCTCAATAAATTCGGTATTGATGGAATGTATCTCAAAATCATAAGAGCTATTTATGACAAACCACAGCCAATATCATACTGAATGGGCAAAAACTGGAAGCATTCCCTTTGAAAACTGGCACAAGACAGGGATGCCTTCTCTCACCACTCCTATTCAACATAGTGTTGGAAGTTCTGGCTAGGGCAATCAGGCAAGAGAAAGAAATCAAGTGTATTCAGTTAGGAAAATAAGAAGTCAAATTGTCTCTGTTTGTAGATGACATGATTGTATATTTAGAAAACCCCATTGTCTCAGCCTAAAATCTCCTTAAGCTGATAATCAACTTCAGCAAAGTCTCAGGAGACAAAATCAATGTGCAAAAATCACAAGCAATCTTATACTCCAGTAACAGACAAACAGAGAGCCAAATCATGAATGAACTCCCATTCACAATAGCTTCAAAGAGCATTAAATACCTAGGAATCCAACTTACAAGGGATGTAAAGGACCTCTTCAAGGAGAACTACAAACCACTGCTCAGTGAAATAAAAGAGGACACAAACAAATGGAAGAACATACCATGCTCATGGATAGGAAGAATCAGTATTGTGATAATGGTCATACTGCCCAAGGTAATTTATAAATTCAATGCCATCCCCATTAAGCTACCAATGACTTTCTTCACAGAATTGGAAAAAACTGCTCTAAAGTTCATATGGAACCAAAAAAGATCCCGCATTGCCAAGACAATCCTAAGCCAAAAGGACAAAGCTGGAGGCATCACGCTACCTGACTTCAAACTATACTACAAGGCTACAGTAACCAAAACAGCATGGTACTGGTACCAAAACAGAGATATAGACCAATGGAACAGAACAGAGTCCTCAGAAATAATACCACACATATACAGCCGTCTGATCTTTGACAAAGCTGACCAAAATAAGAAATGGGGAAAGGATTCCCTATTTAATAAATGGTGCTGGGAAAATTGGCTAGCCATAAGCAGAAAGCGGAAGCTGGATCCTTTCCTTACTCCTTATATGAAAATTAATTTTCACGATGGATTAGAGACTTAAATGTTAGACCTAAAACCATAAAAACCCTAGAAGAAAACCTAGGGAATACCATTCAGGAAATAGGCATGGGCAAGGACTTCATGTCTAAAACTCCAAAAGCAACGCCAACAAAAGCCAAAATTGACAAATGGGATCTCATTAAACTAAAGAGCTTCTGCACAGCAAAAGAAACTACCATCAGAGTGAACAGGCAACCTACAGAATGGGAGAACATTTTTGCAATCTACTCATCTGACAAAGGGCTAATATCCAGAACCTACAAAGAACTCAAACAAATTTACAAGAAAAAAGCAAACAACCCTATCAAAAAGTGGGTAAAGAATATGAACAGACACTTCTCAAAAGAAGATATTCATACAGTCAACAGACACATGAAAAAATGCTCATCATCAATAGCCATCAGAGAAATGCAAATCAAAACCACAATGAGATACCATCTCACACCAGTTTGAATGACAATCATTAAAAAATCAGGAAACAACAGGTGCTGGAGAGGATGTGGAGAAATAGGAACACTTTTACACTGTTGGTGGGACTGTAAACTAGTTCAACCATTGTGGAAAACAGTGTAGTGATTCCTCAAGGATCTAGAACTACAAATACCATTTGACCCAGTCATCCCATTACTGGGTATATACCCAAAGGATTATAAGTCATGCTGCTATAAAGACACATGCACATGTATGTTTATTGCAGCACTATTCACAATAGCAAAGACTTGGAATCAACCCAAATGTCCATCAGTGACAGACTGGATTAAGAAAATGTGGCACATATACACCATGGAATACTATGCAGCCAATAAAAAGGATGAGTTTGTGTCCTTTGTAGGGACATGTATGCAGCTGGAAACCATGATTCTCAGCAAACGATTGCAAGAACAGAAAACCAAACACTGCATGTTCTCACTCATAGGTGGAAATTGAACGATGAGATCACTTGGACACAGGAAGGGGAACATCACACACCAGGGCCTATTGTGGGGAAGGGACAGGGGGGTTGGGATAGCATTAGGAGGTATACCTAATGTAAATGACGAGTTAATGGGTACAGCACACCAACATGGCACATGTATACATGTGTAACAAACCTGCACGTTGTGCACATGTACCTGAACTTAAAGTATAATTATAATACAAAAATTTTAAAAAAGAATATTTTATAATTTAAACTTTTCTCACATTTTTCTCCCCTACTTATTGATTCCTTACTACATTGTTTTATAAATAACTTTTTCAAATCTATAAAGTGAACTTTTAGATAACTTCTGAATTAGGCAAAATTATTCTTTTTTCCATGAATAACATAACCCTTTCTGGAACATTTCGTATACAGAATTACATGTTAATTAGAATTTTATCCTTCATGGCCAGGCGCGGTGGCTCACGCCTGTAATCCCAGCACTTTGGGAGGCCGAGGCGGGCGGATCACAAGGTCAGGAGATCGAGACCACGGTGAAACCCCGTCTCTACTAAAAATACAAAAAATTAGCCGGGCACGGTTGTGGGTGCCTGTAGTCCCAGCTACTCGGGAGGCTGAGGCAGGAGAATGGCGTGAACCCGGGAGGCGGAGCTTGCAGTGAGCCGAGATCGCGCCACTGCACTCCAGCCTGGGCTGGGCGACAAAGCGAGACTCCGTCTCAAAAAAAAAAAAAAAAAAAAAAAAAAAAGAATTTTATCTTTCGTAACCTAAAACTTTAGTGAAACCCCGAAAAGCAAGAAATCTTGAAGTATTTGATATGGGCATTTATAGATAAGAACAATTCCACAATTTTATAAACATATTTCTCCATATTATAAGTCTTTCTTAATTATAATTGACCCAGATATCAAAAGAGCATTAAAAATAACTCTAAAATTTTAATTTGGCCGGCGTGGTGGCTCAAGCCTGTAATCCCAGCGCTTTGGGAGGCCGAGACGGGTGGATCACAAGGTCAGGAGATCGAGACCATCCTGGCTAACATGGTGAAACCCCATCTCTACTAAAAAATACAAAAAACTAGCCGGGCGAGGTGACGGGCGCCCGTAGTCCCAGCTACTCGGGAGGCTGAGGCAGGAGAATGGCGTGAACCCAGGAGGCGGAGCTTGCAGTGAGCTGAGATCCAGCCACTGCACTCTAGCCTGGGTGACAGAGCAAGACTCTGTCTCAAAAATAAATAAATAAATAAATAAAATAAAAAAATAAAATTTTAATTTACACAAAAAGTTTACCTAAGACACCCATCCTATTCACTGTACTTAACTTTTTACTTTTAACAAAGGAGACATGAGACATCAATCAACATATGTAAAACAAACATTGGTTTGGTCTGGAAACGTGGGACAACTCAAGGTGAGGATGCTGGTGAACTTTCAGATCACAGGTGAGAGACAAATGGTTGCATTCTTTTGTTTCGGCTTAGCTTCTGAAGGCATTTCTATTTTTATTCCACTAATAATTTTAAAACTAGCTTATTTAATAAAGTGATACCTTAAGTTACATGAACTTGAAAATTGCTTAGACTTATTTACTTAATTTATGAGCGCTCTTTTACTTATAAGCCAATTTGGTAGACACAACATATAACAATGAGTGTGCATGCAAATAAACACATCTAGACCTGTATACACACACATAAATGAAGATCCAGTAACTTGGAACCTTAGCCATGAGATAGCAATATAAGCTTGCCGGTTTTACTTTCCCCCAATAAATAATCCAAAGGAGGGTGAGAACCAAAATTTTGGGTAAAGCAGTCTTCATGGCAGTTTGATTTTTAAAGGCCAAACCTCCCTAGACTCCAAAGTGCCCTGGGGCCAAACTGTACCAAAGGAGGGCATCACACATTAACCAGGCTCCCTGCTTAGAACCACAGCACAAAAGCCTGGATACATGCAAAGCCATTCCACTTTCTTATTCAACATTAAAATCCAGATTTCAAACAATGTTGGGCCCAAGCAGCATTGCAATCTGTAAAGAAAATTCTAAGGAGGGCTTAATACTAGACCTCAGAACCTCTGCCAAGAGTGTTCTCTTTGGAGTGGTTGGGGTCCACAGAACCCATGGAGCGAGTTCCAAATGTCTCTGGCCTTAGGTAGGTGCCACATGCAGGTCTTCCCCTCCAGAGCACACTATGGGCTTTATAAGAATAGCCATGAACTGTAACGTGAACTGGATGCTGGGTGGGCCTTTTTGTTCCTTAGCCAGTTGAGTACAATAAGGGAGGAATTTAGCATATGAAAAGAAGATTTAAGTTGCCTGAAACATGTGCGAATTTCCTCTGAGCTGTGCCGCATATAGGGATCAGGGACCATGCTTGGAAAAGATATAAAAGAATTTCTTCCCCCTTTGGGACAGGGAAATTATTCCCATTCATTCCTAGGTCTTCAGGCAGTACTGGGGAGTGACCCCAGCCAATTGCCCTCAATTTCCAAGGAGCTACTAGGAAACAGCCACTGAAAGACTGAAAAGACAGGAAAAAGAAACCATGAAAAAGACTCAGGTTCCTTAAGCAAACTGCGCAGTGGTTGTCAGATTCTCCACATGGAAACCCCTTAGTTTCAGGGGCCATGGCCAGAAACCTGCAGTTGCTTCTATGTTAAGGCACTGCTCACCAAGGGTCCCAGGTTGGAAAGGAAAAGAGAAAGAGATTCCCTTGTATTGGAGCAGAAAGGGAAAGAAGAAAGGAGAAGAATAAATCCCAAACTTTGGGCTTACCTCTTCCTCCAGGCTGGCTTGCCAAAATATGTTAAAGGTGGAGGGTGTCCAGGTTCTTGGCATCTTGAACAAACAACTGGACAAAACATACAAACAAAACAAGGAAGGGATGAAGAGATTTATTCAAATGAAAGTACACCTCAGAGTGTGGGAGTGGGCCTGAGCCTAGGGGCTCAAAGTCCCCATTACAGAATTTTTGGGAGTTTAAATACCCCGCTAGAGGATTCCATTGTTTACTTTGGGTACGCCCTGTGTAAATGAAGAGGATGAAGTAAAGTTACAAAGTCATTTATGGCATATGCCCTGTGGAGAGGATATTTCCTCTTATAGCTGAAGTGTGAATTGGCCTTATGTTCGCTGCCTCTAGACTGTATTTTCCTGCCTCAATGTAAGAATGGCCTAAAACACATTGTATGTTTTTCAATTTGGGGTTACCATGAGGCTTGCAAATACTAGTTTATAACCCGTTATTTTAAGCTGATGACAACTTAACACTGATTGTATAAACAAACAAACATGCAAAAGGAAAACTAACAAACACTATACATTATCCCCTCATTTTTTAATGTTTTCTTGTTTCTCTTTATGTTTTATTGTATTATGTTATAAGAAGTTGTGATTATTATTAGTTGGTTCATTATTTAGTCTTTCTACTTAAGATAAGAGTAGTTAATACACCCCCATTATACTGTCATGTTATTCTGTTTTTTTTCTGTGAGTTTATTCTTACCTGCACATTTTGTACTTTCAGATGATTTCTTATTGCTCATTAACATCCTTTTCTTTCTGATTGAGGTACTCTCTTTAGTATTTCTAGTAGGACAGGTCTGATGTTGATGAAATACCTCAGCTTTTATTTGCATGGGAAAATATTTATTTCTCCTTTATGTTTGAAGGATATTTTTACTGGATATATTCTTTTAGGATAAAATTACTTTTCTTTAAGCCCTTTAAATATATCATTCCGCTCTCTCCTGGCCTGTAAGGTTTCCACTGAAAGGTCTCCTACCAGATATATTGGAGATCCATTGTGTGTTAGCTGTTTCTTCTTTTCTCTTGCTACTTTTATAATCCTTTCTTTAACCTTGACCTTTGGAAGTGTGATTATTAAATGTCTTGAAGCAGTCTTTCTTGATATAAATCTGCTTGGTGTTCTATAACCTTCTTGTACTTGAATGTTAGTATCTTTCTGTAGGTTTGGGAAATCTGGTGATTTTATCCCTTTGAATAAACTTTCCACCCCTGTCTCTTTCTCTGCCTCCTCTTTAAAGCCAATAACTCTTATATTTGCCATTCTGAGGCTATTTTCTAGTTCTTGGAGTCATGTTTTATTATTGTTGTTTTTTATTTTCATTTTCTCCTCTGACTGATTTCATGTAGCTTGCTTTTAGGCTCACTATCTTCCTCCTGCTTATTTAATTCTGTCATTAAGAGACTCTGATACATTCTTTAGCATATTAGCTGCATTTTTCACCTCTATAATTTCTACTTGATTCTTTTAATTATTTCAATCTTTGTTATATTTTTCTGATGGCATTCTGAATACATTCTCTGTGTTTTCTTGAATTTCTTGGGTTTCCTCAAAACAGTTATTTTGAATTCTTTGTCTGAAAAGTTATATATCTCTGTTTCTCCAGGATTGGTCCCTGGTGACTTATTTAGTTCTTTTGGTAAGGTCATGTTTTCCTGGAAGTGGACAATGCTTGCAGATATTTGTCAGTGTCTGGGCATTGAAGAGTTAGGTATTTACTGTAGTCTTCACAGTCTGGACTTGTTTGTGCCCGTCCTTCATGGGAAGGTTTTTTAGGTATTCAGAGAGACATGAGCCCCATGTCCCATAATGCTGTGGTTCTTGCAGACTTGTAGAGGTACTGTCTTGGTTGTCTTGGATAAAATCTGGAAGAATTCTGTGGATTACCAGGTAAAGACTCTTGTTCTTTTCTTTTACTTTCTCCTAAAGAGAAAGTCTTTGCTGAGCCACCTGGGAATAGAGGTGTGGTTATGCAAGCACTCCTGTGGCTACTACCACTGGTACTGCATTGGGTCAGACCTGAAGCCAGAATAGCACTGGGTCTTGCTGAAATCCCTTCCCTTCAGTGTAGCAAGTTCCCCCATGACATGGATGGGCATAAAGATGCTGTTGGAAGCCAGAAATTGGAGTAAAATACCTTAGCAGTTTACCTAATATTATAGTCCATTGCAGCTAAGCTGGCACTCAAACAATACAAAGTTCTTCCCACCCTTCTTTTTCCTTTCCATAGGCAGAAGAGCCTCTCCATGTGGCCACCACAACCACGGGTCCACAAGGGGTTCTGCCCATCCACTTCCAATGTTGACTTAAAGCACAAGATCTTGTCAGTCAGCTCATGGTGAATGCTGCCAGGTCTTGGACTCTCTCTTCAGCATAGTGGGCTCCCCTCTTGTCCAGGGTGGATCTAGAAATGCTGTCCAAAAGCCTAGGCCTGGACTCGGGGTCCCCAAGAACCTGTTTATCGCTCTGCCCCACTGTGGCTGAGCTAGTAGCTAAGTTTTTGTTCTTGTAATGGTGCATTGGTACACAGATAGTAGTCAAAATTTGCTATTCCAGCAGGAGGACAAATAGTATAGGCTTCTATTTTGCCATCTTACTCCACCTTCCCAGAAAAATGCTTTAAGTCAACTGTGTTACATATGCTCAAATATCTAAAGGCATTCATGAACAAAGAACTAAAGGAAATAAGAATAATATATCAACAAACAGAAAATATCAATTAAAATACATAAATTATTAATAGGAACCAAACATAAATTGTAGACCTGAAAGTACAACGGCTTAAATGAAAATTATACCAGAGGAGATAAACAGAGGATTTAAGAAGAGAGAAGAAATAATCAGCAAAATCAAAGCTAGACGAATTGAAATTATCTAGTCTGAGGAGAGGTAAAGAGGAAAATGAACAGTGCCTAAAGACCTGTGGAACATCATTGTTCCTGGTTAAATAGTGCCTAGTCCCCCCAAAAAACTTTGTGTTAACCTAGAATCTTAGAATTTGACCTTTTTTGGAAATAGAGTCTATGTAGATATAATTAGTTAAGATAACATCAACCTGAAATTAGGATGGGCCCCAATGCAATTACTGGTATTGTTATAGGAAGATAAAACAGAAAAGATAGACATGAGGAAGAATGCCATGGAAAGATAGAGGCGGTGGTTGGGGTGATAGGTCTATAAGCCAAGAGACAGAAATGGTTGCTGACAACCACCAGAAGCTAGGAGAGAATCATAAAAACAGATTATCCCCCAGAGCCTCTAGTACAAATCAATTCTGTTGATATCTTGATTTCTGATTCCAGCCTCTATAACTGTGAGAGAATAAATTTCTGTTGTTTTAAGCCACTCTGTTTCTGCTACCTAAATATGGCAGCTTTAGGAAACTAACACAAGCATCAAACATAAGAGCACATGCATTATGGGAGTCGTGGAAGAAGAATAAATAAATGAAGAGAAAAAATTTTGAAGAAATTATAGGCCCAAATTTTCTGAATTCTTTAATAGTTCCTCATTCTATAAAATACATTAATTTACACATGCAAGAAACTCTACAAATTTAAGAAATAAGAGGTCAGCATTACTGATTCTAAGGGCATAAAAAGAGTAATAAAGGACAACTGAAAAACTAAATACCCATAAATATGAAAATGTGAATATAATGAAAAAATAAGAAAGGCACAAAAATCAAAGCTTATGCAAAAAATTGATTTTCTAAACTTGTCAATGACTATTAAAAATATTGATTTAATAATCCAAAAACGAAAGCAACTCTTCTGAGATGGGTTCACTAGAAAATTTTGGAAAGCATTTAAGTAAGAAATTATACCAATTCTCTACAATCAAGTCCAGAAAGCAGGAGAAACCACTTTCTACCTCATTCTATGAGATCAGCATTACTCTAATACCTCATACAAAAACCAAAAGCATTACAAGAAAAACAATACTGCAGACCAAGATTTCTCATGAGCATAGATGCAATAATGCTCAAAAGAGTATTAGCAAATAAGTCCAACAGTGTATGAAAGACTTATACGCTGACTAATGGGGTTTTATTTATTTATTTATTTATTTATTTATTTATTTATTTTCCTGCTTCTTTTTTAAAAATTTCAATAAGTTTTTGGGGAACAGGTGATGTTTGCTTACATGGATAAGTTCTTTAGCATTAATTTCTAAGAGTTTGGTGCACTCCTCACCTGAGCACCGTACACTGTACTCAATGTGTAGTCTTTTATTCCTTACCCCCTCTCACCCTTTCCCCTGAGTCCCCAAAGTCTATTGTATTATTCTGATGCTTTTGTATCCTCATGGCTTAGCTCCCACTTATGAGTGAGAACATATAATGTTTGCTTTTCCAGCCCTGAGTTACTTCAATAAGAACAATGGTCTCCAATTCCATCCAGGTTGCCATTATTTTGTTGTTTTTCATGGCTGAGTAGTATTCCAAAGTGTGTATGTGTGTGTGTGTATATATGTATGTATGTGTGTGTGTGTATATATATATATATGTATGTGTGTATATATATGTATATAATCGTTTTCTTTATCCACTCATTGATTGATGGGCATTTGGGATGGTTCCCAGTTTTTTAAGTTGTGAATTGTCCTGTTATAAAAATGTGTGTACAGGTATCTTTTTGTTATAATGACTTTTTTTCCTTGGGATAGATACCCAGGAGTGGGATTTCTGGGTCAAATGGTAGATCTACTTTTAATTCTTTAAAGAAACTCAGCACTGTTTTTCATAGTGGTTGTACTAGTTTACATTCCCACCAACAGTGTAAAAGTGTTTTCCTTTCACTGCATCTACACCAACATCTATTATTTTTTTATTATGGTCATTCTTGCAGGAGTGAGGTGGTATTGCATTGTGTTTTTTTGCCATTTGTGTATCTTCTTTTGAGAATTGTATATTCATGTCTTTAGCCCACTTTTTGATGGGATTTTTTTCTTTCTTTGTTGCTGATTTGTTTGAGTTCCTTGTAGATTCTGGGTATCAGTCCTTTGTTTGACGTACAGATTGCAAAGATTGTCTTCCACTCTGTGGGTTGTCTGTTTAGTCTGCTGATTGTTTCTTTTGCTGTACAGAAGCCTTTTAGTTTAATTAAGGCCCATCTATTTATCTTTGTTTTTGTTGTATTTGCTTTTGTATTTCGGGTCATAAAGTCTTTGCATAAGCCAACGTCTAGAAGGATTTTTCCAACGTTATATTCTAGATATTTTATCATTTTGTGTCTTAGACTTAAGTCTGTGATCCATTTTGAGTTGATTTTTGTATAAGGTGAGAGACAAAGTTCCAGTTTTATTCATCTGTATGTAGCTTGCCAATTACTCCAGTGCCATTTGATGAATAGGTTGTTCTTTCCCCACTTTATGTTTCTGTTTGCTTTGTTGAAGATCATTTGACTGTAAGTATATGACTTTATTTCTGGGTTCTCTATTCTGTTCCATTGGTCTATATGCCTATTTTTATACCAGTACCATGCTGTTCTGGTGACTATGGCTTTATAGTATAGTTTGAAGTTGAGTAATGTAATGCCACCAAATTTGTTCTTTTTGCTTAATCTTGCTTTAGCTATGTGAACTCTTTCTTAGTTTCATGTAAACCTTAGTATTGTTTTTCTAGTTCTGTGAAAAATTATGGTGGTATTTTGATGGAAATTACATTGAATTTGTATATTTCTTTTGTCAGTATGGTCATTTTTACAATATTGTTTCAAACAATCCTTGAGCATGGAATGTGTTTCTATTTGTTTGTGTCATCTATGATTTCTTTCAGCAGTGTTATGTCATTTTTCTTGTAGTGGCTTCTCACTTTTTCAGTTAAGCATCTTCCTAAGTATTTTAGGGTTTTGGCACTGATTTGTTTACATTAATTTTGTATCCTGATATTTTGCTGAATCCATTTACCAGTTCTAGGAGCTTTTTGGAGGAGTCTATAGGGTTTTCTAGGTTGTATGATCATATCATCAGAAAATAGCAATGGTTTGAATTCCTCATTACATATTTGGATGCCCTTTATATCTTTCTCTTATCTGATTGCTCTGGCTAGGACTTCCAGTTCTATGTTGAATAGAAGTGGTGACAGTGGGCGGCTGTATTAGTCAGGGTTCTCTAGAGGGACAGAACTAATGGAATACTTACATATACAATATATACATATATGAGTTTATTAAGTGTTACCTCACACTATCACAAGGTCTCACAATAGGCCACCTGTAGGCTGAGGAGCAAGGAAAGCCAGTCCGAGTTCCAAAACTGAAGAACTTGGAGTTTGATGTCTGAGGGCAGGAAGAATCCAGCATGGAAGAAAGATATAGGCTGGGAGGTAGGTCTGTCTCTTTTTTTTTCACATTTTTCTGCCCACCTATATTCTAGCCACACTAGCAACTGATTAGATTGTGCCCACCCATATTAAGGGTGGGTTTGCCTTTCACAGCCCACTGACACAAATGTTAATCTCCTTTAGCAACACCCTTACAGACACATTCAGGAGCAATACTTTGTATCCTTCAGTCCTATCAAGTTGACACTCAGTATTAACCATCGCAAGCTCCCCCCTTGTCAATGTGAACCCATAAATACCTCCTGAGATCATACATAATCTTCAAATAAAGACAATAATAAAGTAATAATTACACCTACCATAATGCAACTATCCTTTGTACAACCAGAAAGGCACCAACCCCCAACCCAAATACAAAGTTAACAATACTTAAATGCTAATGTGAGATCAATAAATCTTATGTCACATGATAAAGGAGAAAGGAAATGAAATGAAGATATTTTCTTAGTACAAGTGTGCACATGCACAAACACGTTTTTTAAAAAAGAAGGAGGAAATACTCATGACAATTTCTGTCCTCATTTCTGCCGGTGGTCACATGGTTGTAGCTGGTATTGATGACTACCATCTTCTACTACTCATTCTGTATTCCCTTTGCCTTCAGCAAGCATCTCGGCAGGTCATGGTTTTGTTTTTTTTTTTTTTTTCCTGGTGGAGTGACACAAACCTTCATTCCTGAAGGGTCTGGGTCATTTGTAGTCCTGCCTGGATTGGGCTGTTGTAGTTTCCCATTGAATTTAACCACAGGGCATGGTAATGCTAAGAGATGCCCTAATGGATCTCCTGTATTCCATACATACTCTTCCTTACCTCCATTGTGGAGTAGTAGACTGATTTCATTTTGATAGTCCTGATCAATCACCCTTGCCAAAATAGTAACTCCCTTCTTAGCTTGTTGACTCAAAGGCAAGAGGAGCCTAAAGTGTCCAGGTGGCAATCTTTACCTCCAGCTCAATGGAATCATTGTTGTGTCTCCTGGTGGCGTCATTCCTCCCTCTGGAACTAAGACCTCTAGGCCAGCACAACAAAATGTCGTGAGAACAGGAAGCAAAAATTTTGCTAATGAATCACTAGGGGGCTGGTGAGTGGTGCCACTTCCACTTCCACCTTTTGATTCCTGGACCCGTGAATCCTGGGTATGGGAGAAACAGTATTATATATTGGACTCTGATTTAGAACATACATGACATTCTGGAGAACTTTGCCCCAGGCCCGCAAAGTATTGTCACCTGGTTGGTGTTGTAATTGTGACTTCAAAGGGCCATTCCACCATTCTATCAATTCAGCTGCTTCAGGATGGTGGGGAACATGGTAAGACCAGTGAATTCCATGAGCATGAACCCACTGTCACACTTACTTAGCCATAAAGTGAGTGCCTTTGTCAGAGGCAATGCTTTGTTGTTTATCACGATGGTGGATAAGGCATTCCGTGAGTATATGGATGGTAGTCTTGGCAGAAGCATTGCAGGTAGGACAGGCAAATCCATATCCAAAGTAAATGTCTAATCCATTGAGTACAAGCCTCTGCCCTTTCCATGATGGAAGAGGTTCAATATAATCAACCTGCCACCAGGCAGCTGGCTTATCACCCCAAGGAATGGTGCTATATTGAAGGCTCAGTGTTGATCTTTGCTGCTAGCAAATTGGACACTCAGCGGTGACAGTAGCCAGGTCAGCCTTGGTGAGTGGAATTCCATGTTGCTGAGCCTATGTGTAACCTCTATCCCTGCCACCATGTCAACTTTGTTCATTGGACCATTGGGTGATGGCAGGGGTATCTGGGAAAGGAGGCTGAGGGCTGAGTGGGCTCCACAGAATGGGTCATCCCACCCACTTGATTATTAAAATCCTTAAAATTCTCCTCCTTTGAGGTCACCCATTGGTGAGCACTCACATGAGATATAAATATCTTTACAGTTTTTCACCACTAAGAGAAGGTCCATCCATATTCCTCTTTCCCAAATTTCTTTGTTACCAATTTTCCAATCATGCTTCTTTGAAGTCCCTAAACATCCAGTGCAACCATACATAAATCAGTATATAATAACACATCTGGAAATTTCTCCTTCCATGTAAAGTGCACAACCAGGTGCATTGCTTGAAGTTCTGCCCACTGGCAAGATTCCCTTTCACCACTGTCCTTCAGGAATATCCTGGAAAGGGGCTGTAGTGCTGCAGCTGTCAACTTTTGGGTAGTGCCTGCATATGATACAGAACCCTCTATGAACCAGGCCCTAGTCTTCCCTTCCTCTGTCAACTGATCATAGGAAACTCCACATTAGGCCATCAGTGCAGGTTGGGAGAGAGAAGGCAGGATGGCAGGAGTGGAGACGATGGGCATTTGAGCCACTTCCTCATGTAACTTACTTGTGACTTCAGGACCTGCTGGAGCCCGATCATGTATATGCCACTTCCATTTGATGATGGAATGCTGTTGTACACTACCCACTTTATGGCTAGATTAGTCAGAAAACATCCAGTTCATGATAGGGAGTTCAGGTCAAATGGACTTCATGACTTACAGTCAAATGTTCAGTTTCTACCAGTGCTCAGTAACAGGCCAAGAGCTGCCCCTCAAAAGAAGCATAGTTACCTGCAGAAGATGGCAGGGCCTTGGTCTGAAATCCTAGATGCCTCCAATGTGATTCACCCATGGGGGCCTTCCAAAGACTCCAAACAGCATCCTTATCTGCCAATAACAACTCAAGCACCATTGGATCTGCTGGGTCATACGGCCCAAGTGGCAGAGCAGCTTGCACAGCAGCCTGGACCTATTGCAGAGCCTTCTCCTGTTCTGGACCCCATTCAAAACTGCCAGCCTTTCAGGTCACTCAATAAATGGGTGCAGTAACACACTCAAATGAGCAGTGTATTGCCTCCAATATCCAAATAGACCCACTAGGCATTGTGCTTCTTTCCTGGTTGTAGGAGGGGTCAAATGCAGCAACTTATCCTTCATCTTAGAAGGAATATTTTGACAGACCCTAGACCACTGGACCCCTAGGAATTTTACTGAGGTAGAAGGTCCTTGAATTTTAGTTGGTTTTATTTCTCATCCTCTGGCATGCAATTGTCTCACCAATAAGTCCTGTGTGTTTGTTAATTCTTACTCACTGGATCCAATCAGCAAAATGTCATCAATGTAAAGGACCAGTGTGATATCTTGCAGAAGCAAAATCAATCAAGGTCTCTTCGAATGAGATTATAACACAAAGTTGGCAGTTGATACACCCCGAAGTAGGACAGTAAAGGTGTATTGCTAATCTTGCCAACTGAAGGCAAATTGCTTCTGGTGGGCCTTATGGGCAGGAATGGAGGAAAAAGGCGTTTGCCAAGTCAATGGCTGCATAGCAGGCACCAGGAGATGTGTTAATTTGCACAAGCAATGAAACCATATCTGGTATAGCAGCTGCAATTGGTGTCACCACTTGGCTAAGCTTACAATAATCCACTGTCATTCTCCAAGATCCATCTGTCTTCTGCACAGGCCAACTGGGAGAGTTGAATGCGGATGTGGTAGGAATCACCATTCCTGCATCTTTCAAGTCCTTGATGGTGGCACTAATCACCACAATCTCTCCAGGGATGCAATATTGTTTTTGACATACTATTTTTATAGGTAGGGTCAGCTCTAATGGATTCCATTTGGCTTTTTCCACCATAATAACCCTCACCTTGGCAATTCAGAAGCTAGTGTGAGGTTTCTGCCAGCTACTAAGTATGTCTATGTCAATCACACATTCTGGCACTGGGGAAATGACCACAGGATGAGTCTGGGGACCCACTGGATGCACTGCAAGTCAGATCTGAGCTAAAACTCCATTAATTACCTTACCTCCATAAGCCTCTACTTTCACTGGAGGACCACAGTGATGTTTTGGGTCTCTTGAAATCAACGTCAGCTCAGAGCCAGTGTCCAGTAGTCCCAGAAATGGTTGATAAATTCCATTACCCCAAAGCACAGTTACCCTGGTAAAGGGCCAGATGTCTCTTTCGGGAAGGATGGGAGAAAGATTTACTGCATAAATTGTTGGTAATGTAGTGGGGTCCTTCCCCAAGGGGACTCAGTCTCCTCTTCTTTCAAAGGGTTTTGGGTATGTAAACTGGCTCAAGTTTGGAAATTGACTGAGGGGCCATGATTCTCTGCTTTTATAATTCAAATTAGTCTTTTGTCCATTTGACCTAGAAGTTCTCTGCTTGTATAAATTAAGTGGGAATGCAGTAGGTTTCCTATCAATTTCACTTCCAGGAACACTGTGATTATTGCTGCTTTGTCTCTTCTGTCCATTACAGTAGCTATGCCCACCTTGCCTTTGAAGGTTGGGTGCTACCCCTTGGCCTCTGCCAACTCAGGATCTAATTATTTTTATTGAATTTAAATTTCGTAGTTGAGTGACTCTGGTTCCTACTGTCAGATCTGACATACAGAGAAGAGCAATTACAGGGCTCTTCAAAGATGCCGATGCTGCCCTCACAAATCTATTTTGCAAGACATTAGTCAAGGGTTTATCTTCTGGGCCCTCCCAGCTGGAATGAGTAGGTCTAAAGTGACTAATCCATTCCACCATCCCAATCTCCCTAAGTCTTTGGATTTCTTCCTATACATTAAAACAAGGAAGATCAGCCCACTTACAGTGGACCATCTTTTAATTCATATTTCAGTTAACCAAGCAAATAAGCTATTAGAACCCTTTTTAACTCCATGAGCTGCAACATTAAATGCAGAGTCCCTACTTAGTGGGCCCAAATCAATAAATTCAGCCTGATCCAACTCTGTTTCTTCCACCATTATCCCACACCCTTAATATCTATTTCCATGCCTGTTCTCCAGATTTCTGTTTATATTAATTAGAAAACTCAAGTTATTTTTTTTTAATTATTTTTTTTTATTTGACGGGGTCTCACTCTGTTGCCAGGCTGGAGTGCAGTGGTGTGATCTTGGCTCAGGGCAACACCCACATCCCGGGTTAAAGCCATTCCCCTGCCTCAACCTCCTGAGTAGCTGGGGCTACAGGCGTGCGCCACCACGCCCAGGAAATTTTTGAATTTTTAGTAGGGATGGGGTTTCACCATGTTGGCCAGGATGGTCTCGATTGCTTGACCTCATGATCTGCCTGCCTTGGCCTCCCTTTACAGGTGAAGTGCACCTCCTCATGGGTCACACTGTCAACCTCACCTCAAGGGGCCTGCCAGGACTTCAGTCTATTTATAGATCTAAAAGCAAACAGGGGAGTTGAGGGTAACTCCTGAGGAGAATCAACATTGTTTTGCCTGGCAACTGCCTCACAGGAGGTCATTATTATTGCTTCAGGGAGCACAGGGTTTATCTCCTCAGGCAAAGGTGGAAAGGCTGATGGCAGCATGGGTCAGGGAGCAGGTGTAGCCACTACTGGAGATGGGGAAGCTGTTTCCTCTGGGAAAAAAATGTTCATTAGCATTTACAAACTCAGTGTCCCTACCTTCATCAGGGTCCTTTCACACATCCCCATGCCAAGTTGCAAGGTCCTGTTCTTTTCCAATCAATTCCTTCACTTTAGCAGTAGACACCTGCATGCACCTTTCGTTGCAGGTCAGCCACTCACATGGCAAGAGTCTGAGTCTACTTTTCCACAATCTCAGCTCTTTCTCTATAGGAGATAAGACTCTCACTCAGGGCAGTCTTAGCAGATTTGTGGCTCAGTATCTGCTTCTGAAGCCAGGAGATAGAAACCCCGAGTTCACCATTTTCTTTCACCACTTTGTCCACTGAACTTAGGACCAACCAACCAGCTTCATTATATTCCTTGGTTGTCCATGTATTGTCAAAGGTATTATTTATAGAGTCACTAAATTCCTTGCCTCTCATGAGCAGTAAATCAGGAGTTTCAAATGCATTTTTTTTTTTGCATAAATCTCTAAACAGTTCAATCCAGGGACTATTGGTGTTCTCCATACTATTAGAAGTAGAGTCCTTAGCATTTTTAGATGTAATCATATTAAGCAGCCAACTCCAGAAACCCCAAAACCAATGAAAGAACTCCATCCTTAATATTCTGTTCCTCTAGAAACACTCCTGGTACCAAAATCTGTATTAGTTGGGGTTCTTTAGACAGACAGAACTAATGGAATAGATACACATATTCAGGGGAGTTTGTTAAGTATTAACTCACACAAGCACAAGGTCCCACAATAGGCTGTCTGCAGGCTGCAGAGCAAGGAGAGCCAGTCCAAGTTCCAAAACTGAAGAATTTGGAGTTTGATGTTCGAGGGCAGGAAGCATTCAGCAAGGGAGAAAGATGTAGGGTGGAAGGTTAGGCCAGTCTCTCTTTTTCATATTTTTCTGCCTGCTTATATTCTACCCATGCTGGCAGCTGATTAGATTGTGCCCACTCAGATTAAAGGTGGGTCTGTCTTTCCCAGCCCACTTATCAAATGTTAATCTCCTTTAGCAACACTTTCGCAGACACACCCAGGATCAATACTTTGTATGATTCAATCCAATCAAGTTGACACTCAGTATTAACCATAGCAGCACCCTTGTCTCTTTCCAGTTCACAGAGGGAATGCTTTCAACTTTTTCCCGCTCATTGTAACGTTGGCTGTGGGCTTGTAATAAATGGCTTTTATTACATTAAGGTATGTTCCTTCTATGTCTATTTTGCTGAGGGTTTTAATCACAATGGAATGCTGGATTTTTTTTCAAGTGCCTTTTCTGCATCTATTGAGTTGATCATGTGATTTTTGTGTTTAATTCTGTTTATGTGGTGTATCACAATTTTGACTTGCATTTGTTAAACAATTTCTGCATCCCTGGTATGAAACCCACTTGATCATGGAGGATTATCTTTTTGATGTGTTGTTGGCTTCTGTTAGCCAGTATTTTGCTGAGGTTTTTTGCATCTATGTTAATCAAGGATATTGATCTGTAGTTCTCTCTTTTTTTTTTTTTTTTTGTTATGTCCTTTCCTGGTTTTTGTATTAGGATGATACTGGCTACATAGAATGATTTATGGAGGATTCCCTCTTTATCTTTTGGAATATTGTCAATAGGACAATAGGATTGGTACCAATTCTTCTTTGAATTCTGGTAGAATTCAGCTGTTAAACCATCTGCTCCTGCTCCTGGGCTTTTTCGTATTGGTAACTTTTTAATTACCATTTCAATCTCACTGCTTCTTGTTGGTCTGTTCAGAGTTTCTATTTCTTTCTGATTTAAACTCGGAGGGTTGTGTATTTCCTGAACTTATTCATCTCCTCTAGATTTTCTAGTTTATGCACATAAAAGTGTTCATAGTAGCCTTGAATGATCTTTTCTATTTCTATGGTATCAGTTTCAACATTACCCATTTTGTTTCTAATTAAACTTATTTGAATTCTGTCTTCTTTTGTTGGTTAATATAGCTAATGATCTATCAGTTTTATCTTTTCAAAGAACCAGCTTCTGTTTTATTTATCTTTTGTATTTTCTGTTTAAATTTTATTTAGTTCTGCTCTGATTTTGGTCATCTCTTTTCTTCTGCTGGATTTAGGTTTGGTTTGCTCTTATTTCTCTAGATTGTCTATGTGCTTTTTCAGACTTTTTGAGGTAGGCATTTAAGGTTATAAACTTTCCTGTTAGCACTGCCTTTGCTGTGTTCCAGAAGTTTTGATAGGCTGTGTCACTATTATTGTTCAGTTCAAAGAATTTTTAATTTCTGTTTTGATTTTATTGTTGACCCAATGATCATTCAGGAGGATGTTATTTAATTTCCAAGTATTTGCATAGTTTTGAGGGTTCCTTTTGGAGTTGATTTCCAATTTTATACTAAGGTGGTCTGAGAGAATACTTGCTATAATTTCAATTTTCCCAGGTTTGTTGAGAGTCGTTTCATGGTCTATCATATGGCCTGTCTTGGAGAATGTTCCATGTGCTAATGAATAGAATGTATATTCTATAGTTGTTGGATATAATGTTCTGTAAATATCTGTTAAGTTCATTTATTACAGGGTACAGCTTAAGTGTATTTTTTCTTTGTTGACTTCCTGTCTTGATGGCCTGTCTAGTGCTGTCAGTGGAGTATTAAAGTCCCCCACTATTACTGTGTTGCTGTCTATCTCATTTCTTAGGTCTAGTAGTAATTGTTTTATCAATTTGGGTTCTCCAGTGTTAGGTGGATATATATTTAGAATCATGACATTTTCCTGTTGGACTACTCCTTTTATCATTATATTATGTCTCTCTTTGTCTGATATAAGAATAGAAACTCCTGCCCTTTTTTTGGTGTTTATTTGCATGGAATATCTTTCTCCACCCCTTTACCTTAAGTGTATATAAGTCCTTATGTGTCTGGTGAGTCTCTGGAAGACAGCAGATCCTTGGTTGGTGACTTCTTATTCATTCTGCCATCTTGTATCTTTTAAGTGGAGAATTTAAGCTATTTACATTCAACGTTAGTATCGAGATGTTAGGTACTATTCTATTAATTGTGCTATTTATTGCCTGAATATCTTGGCTTTTTTCATTATGTTGTTGTTTTGTAGGCCTTGTGAGACTTATGCTTTAAGGAGCTTATATTTTAGTTTATTTCACAAATTTGTTTCAAAATTTAGAGCTGCTTCTAACAGTTCTTGTAGTGCTGGCTTGGTAGTGGCAAATTCTCTCAGCATTTGACTGAAAAAGGCTAACTTTCCTTCATTTACGGAGTTTAGTTTTGCTGCATACAAAATTATTTGCTAATAATTGATTTCTTTAAAGAGGCTAAAAATAGGACCCCAATCCCTTCTAGCCTATAGAGTTTCTGCTGAGGAATCTGCTCTTTAATCTGATAGGGTTTCCTGTGTAGGTTACCTGGTTACCTGATGATTTTGCCTTACAACCCTTAAGATTATTTCCTTCATCTTGACTTTGGATAACCTGATGATTATGCACCTAGGTGATGATCTTTTGCAATGAATTTCCCTGGTGTTCTTTGAGCTTCTTGCATTTGGATGCCTAGATCTCTAGCAAGGCCACGGAAGTTTTTCTTGATTATTCCCTCAAATATAATTTCCAAACTTTCAGATTACTCTTCTTCCTCAGCAATGCCAATTATTTTTAGGTTTTGTTGTTTAACATAATCCCAAACTTCTTGGAGGTTTTGCTCCTTTTTTTAAAATTCTTTTTTTTTCTTTGTTGGATTGGGTTAACTCAAAAGCCTTGTCTTTGAGCTCTGCCATTCTTTCTTCTACTTGTTTGATTCTGTTGCTGAGATTTTCCAGTGCATTTGCAATTCTCTATGTCCTTCATTTCCAGAAGTTGCGATTGTTTTTTATTTATGCTATTTCACTGGACATTTTTCCATTTATATCTTATATATTTTTAAATTTATTTAAGTTGGGACTTCACTTTTCTGTGGTGCATCCTTGATCAGTGAGTCCTGTTTCTGGCAATTCAGACATTTCTTCTTGGTTTGGGTCTATTCCTGATGAGTTAGTGTGATATTTTGGGAGTGTTAAAGAACGTTGTTTTGTCATATTACCAGAATTGTTTATCTGATTCCTTGTCATTGGGTAACTTACATCAGAGGGAAGATCTGGGACTCAAGGGCTTCTGTTCTGGTTCTTTTGTCCCATGGGGCAATCCCTTGATGTGGTGCTTTCCCCTTCCCCTAGGGTTAGGGCTTCCTGAGAGCTGAACTGCAGTGATTTTCTTCTCCTCTGGATTTAGCCAGAACTACCAGGTTCTGGGCTGGTACTGGGGAGTGTCTTCAGAGTCCTGCGATGTGATTCATATTCAGGTCTCGGCCATGCATACCAGCACCTGCTCTGGTGGAGGTAGTAGGAGCAAAGTAGACTCTGTGAGGGTCCTTGGTTGTGTTTTTCTTTTTTTTTTATTATTATTATACTTTAAGTTCTAGGGTACATGTGTATAACGTGCAGGTTTGTTACATATGTATACTTGTGCCATGTTGCTGTGCTGCACCCATCAACTCGTCAGCACCCAACTACTCGTCATTTACATCAGGTATAACTCCCAATGCAATCCCTCCCCCCTCCCCCCTCCCCATAATAGGCCCCAGTGTGTGATGTCCCCCTTCCCGATTGTGTTTTTCTTAAGTGCTATGGTTTTGCGATGGTTGGCCTCTAGCCAGGAGGTGGCGTTTTCAAGAGTGCATACGCTGCGGTAGCATAGGAAGGATCTGGCGGTGGGCAGGGCCGTAGAGCTCCCAAGAGATTATGTCCTTTGTCTTTCGCTACCAGGGCAGGTAGAGAAAGACCACCAAGTGGGGGCGGGGTTAGACCTGTCTGAGCTCAGACTCTCCTTGGACGGGGCTTCCTGTGCCTGTTGTGGGAGATGGGAGTGTGGTTCCCAGCCAAATGGAGTTATGTTCCCAGGGGGATTGTGGCTGCTTCTGCTGTGTCACACAGGTTGCCAGGGAAATGGGGGAATCCAGCAGCCACCTGCCTCACCCAGCTCCCATGCAGCCCACAGACTGAAGGCCCAGTCTCACTCTCACCATGCCCTTCACAATAGCACTGTTTAATTCACCCAGTCAGTCAGCAGGGCAGAGAACTTGCCCCAGGCTACAAGCCGCCCAGCTAAGAAAACAAGCAAATTCATAGTTCCTTGGCTGTTGTATGAAGACTGCAGTGGCAATCCACCTCCTTCAAAGGGTCTGTGGATTCTCTTGGTTTTCCTGGTATGTTCCTGTAGTAGTTTTTGGAGCAAAAGTTCATGATGTGGGTCTCTATATGCTGCTCTGTCTGACTAACTGGGAGTTGCAAGTTAGTCCTGCCTCCTATCCACCATTTCCCCCTTTTTTATAATACTACTAAGTGGGGTTTATTCCACGTATGTTGGTTCGATTTTTGAAATTCAAATAATTTAATCCACCACATCAACTTGTGGAAGAAAAAACACCAAATGCTTGTAATCATTAATGCAGAAAAAGTGTTTGACCAAATCTAAATACCCAGTAGTGATAAAAACTCTCAGTGAACTAGAAATGGAGAGCAAATGCCTCAACTCGACAAAAATTTTCTTTAAAAACCCTATGGCTAATATCACTTAATGATGAATAACTGTATGTTTTCTCTTAAGATGACAGCAAGGTAAAGATGTTCCCTCTCACCATTTCTGTTCAATAGCATACTGGAAGTTCTAGCTAATGCAGTAAGGCAAGAAAGAGAAATACAATATATGCAGATTGGAAAGGAAAAATATAACTATCATTGTGCACAGATAACATAAGTATCTATGTAGAAAATGACAAAGAATCAACAACAACAAAAACTCCTAGATGCAATGTGCTACTATTGTAAGGTCACAGGATACAAGAGTAAAGTACAAAATCCATTTTTTCCTTTATAACAGTGAGTAAAAATGAAAATTTGAAATTAATTTCAAATTCATAACACCATTTGACATCAAGAAAATAAAATAATTAGGTATAAGTGTAACAAAACATGTACAGAATCTTTATGTGCAAAATCACAATAAAATTATTAATAATCTAAATAAACAGTGAAATAGTCTAGTTCATGAATTAGAATACTCAATATTTTTAAGATGTCAATTCTTTGTATGTTGATCTGTATGGTAAAAGTAATTTCAATCAGAATCCTTGCAAACTATTTGTAGATATTGACAAAATTATTCTAATGTTGATATGGAATGGAAAAATAGTCACCAAAATATTAAAGAAAGACAAAGTTGAAGAACCATTATTGTTGCAATAAATGGTGCTAGTACAATTGGATGTTCATGTGTAAAAACAATATAGACACAGACTTTATATCTTTCACAAAAATTAACTCCAAATGAATCATAGACCTAAATGTAAGACAGAAAACTGTGAAACCTCTAGAAGATAATTAGATAGAATCTAGGTTACCTTGAATTTGATCATGAGAAGTCGGATACAACACTTTACATGCTCTAAGCACAATCCATGAAAAACATGTTAGATTTTACTATCACATAAAACTTCTGCTCTGCAAGACACATTAAGAGAATAAAAAGACAAGTCACAAACTTGGAGAAAATATTTATAAAACACATATTTGATAAATTGTATCCTAAACACAAAAAGGACACTTAACACTTAACCACAAGAAAATAGACAACTCAATAAAAACGTGGACCAAAAAATCTCAACATACAATCTACTGAAAGGACATACATATTGCAAGTGAGCATGTGAAAAAATGCTTATCATTATATATTCTGATAGAATTGCAAACTAAAGTAGAAATGAGATACCACTGCATACCTATTAAAATGGCTAAAATAAGAAAAAATCTTGACAATATCAGACATAGGCAAGGATTAACAGGAGCTCTCATTTTTTTGCTGATGAGAATGCAAAATGTTACAGCCACTTTGGAAGAAAGTTTGGCAGATTCTTTGCAAACTAAACATAGTCTTACTATACAATCCAACTATCATGGTCTCAAGTATTTATCCGGTTGAGTCGACAATTTATATTGACACAAAAATTGTCCATGAAAGTTTATAGCCACTTTATTCATTATGTCCCCTAACTGGAAGAAATCAAGAGTTTTCATAAATGGACACACAAATGGTAGCACATCAATATGATAAAATTTTATTCACCAAAATAAATGAATGAGAAAATAAATAAATGAATAATTAGCCATGAAGTCATGAAAAGTTATAGATGGGCCTTAAGTGTATATGGTGAGGAAAGGAATCAGTCTGATAAGGCTAAACATTTTGTGATTCATGTTATATACATTTGGGAAAAGACCAAACTATAGCAACTGTAAAAATTTCAGTGGATGCCAGAGGGTAGGTGTGTATAGAAGGAGTGGGGAAAGAATTAGGATGAATGGTGAAGTACAGGAAATTTTCAGACTGGCAAGACTATTTTGTATCATGCTGCATGGGTGGATATATGAAATTATGCACGTATCAAGACATCCAGAACTTTATGATACAATGTAAAACTTAATATATGCAGATTTTAATAAATCATTTAGTTGATTGCATGATATTAGGAATACATTTATACTGCAACAAAAAAACCAAACTGTATTATAAATGTACGAAATAACTCACTAAAGGGAGTGGGGAAAAATTTCCCACCTAAGTAACTTCAAATGTATACAATATGTCAGTTTAAAGACAAAATAAACTGTACACAAGTAATATACTCTACTAAATAAAGTTTTTCCCATGGGGGTATGGGGAACAATCCTGATACTGCTCTGCATGTATACTGAAATTAATTAAGTAAATGGACAGCAAATTGAGGGAGCCAGGTTTTTTTTTTTTTCACAATTGGAATGGACATTTACAAATTAGCAAGGGAGAAGGCTGGAATAATCCACATAGCAATGGATTAGAATTGAAGACTTCAGTAGGATCTCATGTTAAATCAATACAAATGCAGATGGATATATACATGTGTGTGTGTGTGTGTGTGTGTATGTATATATATGCATATGCACATACACAGGCTGGTGTGCACACAAATATTGGTTTGTTCTGCCAACTAAGAGTGCTTAAAGAAATTACATTCCTGTAGCAACAACCACACTTAACCCTCAGATCTTAATCTACAATATTATTCTCCAATAAGGAACTAGGGCTCCTTGGAGAAACAGCTTCATCTAGGACTGAGGCAGGAAACATAGAAAATCATCCTAGAGGTTATATTGCCAAAAGTAAGGAAATACTTAAACAAAACATCATATTGAGTGGGTATGTCAAAAGGATGAAAGCTATCTGAAAGATCGAGCCATAGCATAAGCTGAAAAAGTTTGTGCAACAAGATAAATAAATAAAATAGTATTGAATTATAACCCAAAAAGTAAAATAGATATTCATGAATCCATAGTGATAGAAATAAATGATTGAATAAATTAAAAATGAGGGGAAAAGTCTCTTGTGTGGAAGGATTCCAAATAAATTATGTAGATACTACACCCTAAAAGAGGGGAGCAGAAATACCCACTCCTTAAATGCGTACTGCACATACTAACCTGCTTTGAAAGGATACGATATGAATATAGGGAAGAAACATAAAATTTTACAATGAAGAAGCCTAACAAACTACTTCTATCAGCTGATCAAGATTGACATCAATAGATATAAATCATATGGACAGTATGTGTCCTTGATATAATGTGATACATTTTACCTCTGTATCACATTATATCAATGTGATTTTACCTCTGTGATCTTGCTTCCAAAAACCCAAAGTCCCAGTATAATTTGAAAAAAAAAAATTAAAAATTTCTAGTGGCTGGGCATAACTAATGAGTCCTCCTCAGAACTTTCAAGGACATCAAAATCAAGAAAAACAGTCATGGCCAAAACATCCTAAGTAGACATAACAACTAAATGTAATATAGTACATTGGAAGAGATTCTGAAATAGAAAAAGGACTTTAGGTAAAAATGAAGGAACTCTGAGTAAACAATGGACTTTAGTTGATCATAATATATTAACACTGTTCATAAATTGTAACAGATGCACCATGCCAATGTAAGATGTTAATAATAGAGGACAGAAAAATATCTAATAAGCTCCAAAACCTTTCCCCAGGTGACACACACACACACATACACACACACGCACGCGCGCACACACACACACACACAGCAATCACCGCCAAAAATGGCTAAATTAAGCTTTGGAAAACATTCAAAAGTCTACAGCAACCAAGCAAATGTCCCATCAGTATAAAGTCATATTCAAACTGACAGGAGATTTTATTGCATTTTTACAAGCCCTGACCCAACCCTTTCCCTGGCACAGTATTTAGTTTGATCCTGGAAGAGGTGGCAACCCAGTTCCAAATTCACTCCCTCAAATTCAAGGGAGCAAAACAGATTGTACTTGCAATGTTCTAATCCATCTAATCCTACATAAAGGACTAGTTTCTGTTCTGCTTAACTCTGATATCAGTCAAGGAAAAGCAGCATAACTCAGAATAAGTTCAGCAGAAAGCAATGGTACTGCTTTTAAAAGCTGCGACCCTGCTTTTAAAAGCTGCTGGGTGTCTATTGAGCTGCACACACCTGACCGCCAAGATTATAGGTGAGAATGGCTGTCAAGATGGACGAACAGGAACAGCTCCAGCCTGCAGCTCCCAGTGAGATCAACACAGAAGGCAGGTGATTTCTGCATTTTCAACTGAGGCACACAGTTCATCTCATTGAAACTGGTTAGAGAGTGGGTGCAGTCCATGAAGAGTGAGCCAAAGCAGAGTGGGGAGTTGCCTCACCCAGGAAGCACAGGGGTTGGGGAACTTCCTCCCCTAACTAAGGGAAGCCGTGAGGGACTGTGCCATGAGGAAGGGTGCATTCCAGACCACATACTACACTTTTCCCATGGTCTTCACAATCCGCAATCCAGGATATTCCCTCAGGTACCAACACCACCAGAGCCCTGGGTTTCAAGCACAAAACTGGGTGGCCATTTGGGCAGACACCAAGCTAGCTGCAGGGGTTTGTTTTCATACCCCAGTGGTGCCTGGAACACCAGCGAGACAGAGCCATTCGCTTCCCTGGAAATGAGGCTTAAGCCAGGGAGCCAAGTGGTCTAGCTCAGCAGATCCCACCCCCATGGAGCCCAACAAGCTATGATTCACTGGTTTGAAATGCTCACTGACAGGACACCACTCTGAAGTTGACCTGGGATGCCCAAGCTTGGTGGGGGGAGGGGAGTCCACCATTACTGAAGCTTGGGTAGGCTGTTTTCCCCTCACAGTGTAAAACAAAGCTGATGGGAAGTTCAAATTGGGCAAAGCCCTCTGCAGCCTGGCAAACCCGCTGTAGCCAGACTGCCTCTCTAGATTCCTCCTCTCTTGGCAGGACATCTCTGAAAGAAAGGCAGCAGCCCCAGTCAGGGGCTTATAGATAAAACTCCCGTTGCCCTGGGACAGAAAACGTGGGAAAAGTGGCAGCTGTGGGCACAGCTTCAGCAGACTTAAACGTTCCTACCTGCCAGCCCTGAAGAGAGCAGCGGATTTCACAGCACAGTGCTTGAGCTCTGCTAAGGGACAGACTGCCTCCTCAAGTGGGTCCCTGACCCCCATGCCACCTGACTAGGAGACACCTCCCAGCAGGGGATGATGGACACCACATACAGGACAGCTCCAGCTGGCATCTGACGGGTGCCCCTCTGGGATGAAGCTTCCAGAGGAAGCAATCATTTGCTGTTCTGTAGCCTCTACTGGTGATATCCAGGCAAACAGGTTCAGGGGTGGACCTCCAGCAAACTCCAGCAAACCTGCAGGGCTTTGACTGTTAGAAGGAAAACTAACAAACAGAAAGGAATAGCAGCAACAGCAGCAAAATGTACATTCACACAAAAACCTCATCCAAAGCTAATCAACATCAGAGACCCAAAGGTAGATAAATCCACAAACATGAGGAAAAACCAGTGCAAAAAGATGGAAAAATTTCAAAACCAGAATGCCTTTTCTCATCCAAAGGATCACAGTTCCTCGCCAGCAATGGAACAAAACTGAGTGGAGAATGAGTTTGACAAATTGACAGAAGTAGGCTTCAGAAGGTGGGTAATAACCCACTCCTCCAAGCTAAAGGAATATGTTCTAACCCAATGCAAGGAAGCTAAGACCTTTGAAAAAAGGTTAGATGAATTGCTAACTAGAATAACCAGTATAGAGAAGAACATGAATGACCTGATGGAGCTGTAAAACACAACATGAGAACTTCGTAACACATACACAATTATCAATAGCCGAATCAATCAAGTGGAAGAAAAGATATCATACATTGAAGATCAACTTAATGAAATAAAGCATGAAGACAAGATTAGAGAAAAAATAATGAAAAGGAATGAACAAAGACTCCAAGAAATATGGGACTATATGAAAAGACCAAACCTATGTTTGATTGGTGTACCTGAAAATGACAGGGAGAATGAAACCAAGTTGGAAAATACTCTTCAAGATACAATCCAGGAGAACTTCCCCAACCTAGCAAGACAGGCCAACATAAAAATTCAGGAAATACAGAGAACACCACAAAGATACTCCTCGAGAAGAGCAACCACAAGACACATAATTGTCAGATTCACCAAGACTGAAATGAAGGAAAAAATGTTATGGGCACCCAGAGAGAAAGGTCAGGTTCCTCACAAAGAGAAGCCCCTCAGACTAACAGCAGGTCTCTTTGCAGAAACACTACAAGCCAGAAGACAGTAGGGGCCAATATTCAACATTCTCTTTTTTTAGATGGAGTTTCACTCTTGTTGCTCAGGCTGGAGTGCAATAGCATGATCTCAGCTCACTGCGAACTATGCCTCCTGGGTTCAAGTGATTCTTCTGCTTCAGCCACCCTAGTACCTGGGATTACAGGCATGTGCCACCACACCTGGCTAATTTTTTGTATTTAGTAGAGACAGGGTTTCACCATGTTGGTCAGGCTGGTGTGGAACTCCTGACCTGAGGTGATCCACCCTCCTCAGCCTTTGAAAGTGCTGGGATTACAGGCATGTGCCACTGCACCCAGCCCATATTTAACATTCTTAAAGAAAATAATTTTCAATCCACAATTTTATATCCAGCCAAACTAAGCTTCATAAGCAAAGGAGAAATACAATCCTTTACAGACAGGCAAATGCTGAGAGATTTTGTCACCACCCATCATGCCTTGCAAGAGTTCCTCAAAAAATCACTAAATATCAAAAAGAAAAACTGGTGCAAGCCACTGCAAAAACATACCAAATTGTAAAGGCCATCAATAGTATGAAGAAACTACATCAACTAACAGGCAAAATAACCAGCTAGCGTCATAATGACAGGATCAAATTCACACACAATAATATTAACCTGAAAAGTAAACGGGCTAGATGCCCCAAATAAAAGACATAGATTGGCAAATTGGATAAAGAATCAAGACCCATCAGTGTGCTGTATTCAGGAGACCCATGCCACATGCAAAGACACACATAGGCTGAAAATAAAGGGAAGGAGGAATGCTTACCAAGCAAAACAAACAAACAATAATAACAAAAAAAGCAGGGGTTGCAACCCTACTCTTTGATAAAACAGACTTTAAACCAACAAAGATCTAAAAAGACAAAGAAGGGCATTACAGAAGGGTAAAAGGATCAACACAACAAGAAGAGCTAACTATTCTAAATATATATGCACTCAATACAGGAGCACCCAGACTCATAAAGTAAGTTCTTAGAGACTTACAAAGAGACTTAGACTCCTAAACTATGATAATGAGAGACTTTAACACCCCACCATCAATATTAGACACATCAACGAGACAGAAAATTAACAAGGATATTCAGTAATCGAACTCAGCTCTGGACCGCACTGACCTAATGACACCTACAGAACTCCCCACTACAGATCGACAGCGTATACATTCTTCTCAGCAACACATCACACATATACTAAAATTAACTCATAATGAAAGTAAAACCCTCCTCAGGAAATGCAAAAGAATGGAAATTGTAACAAACACTTTCCCAGACCACAGTGCAATCAAATTAGAAATCAGGATTAAGAAACTCACTCAAAACCTCACAAGTACATGAAAACTGAACAACCTGCTTCTAAATGGCTACTGGGTAAATAACAAAAAGCAGAAATAAATAAGTTCTTTGAAACCAATGAGAACAAAGACACAATGTACCAGAATCTCTGGGACACAGCTAAAGCAGTGTTTAGAGGGAAATTTATAGCACTAAATGCCCACAGGAGAAAGCAGAAAAGATAAAAAAATTGACACCCTAACATCACAATTAAAAGAACTAGAGATGCAAGAGCAAACAAATTCAAAAGTTAGCAGAAGACAAAAAGTAACTAAGATCAGAGCAGAACTGAAGGAGATAGAGACATGAAAAACCCTTCAAAAAATCAATGAATCCAGGAGCTGGTTTTTTTGAAAAGATTAAAAAATAGAATGCTGTCCAGACTAATAAAGAAGAAAGGAGAGAAGAATCGAATAGACACAAAAAAAGTGATAAAGGGAATATCACCACTGATCCTACAGAAATACAAACTACTATTAGAGAATACTATAAATACCTCTATGCAAATAAATTAGAAAATCTAGAAGAAGTGGATAAATTCCTGGACACAAACACTCTCCCAAGACTAAACCAGAAAGAAATCGAATCCTTAAGTAGACCAATAATACATTCTGAAATTAAGGCAGTAATTAATCGCCTACCAACCAAAAAAGCCCAAGACCAGACGAATTCACACTTGAATTCTACCAGAGGTACAAAGAGGAGCTGGTACCATTCCTTCTGAAATGATTCCAAACAATAGAAAAAAAAAGGGAATCCTCCATAACTCATTTTGTGAGGCCAGCATCATCCTGATACCAAAACTTGGCAGAGACACAACAACAACAACAAAAAATTTCAGACATATATCCCTGATGAACATCAATGTGAAAATCCTCAAGAAACTGGCAAACCAAATCCAGCAGCACATCAAAAAAAATTATCCACTACAATCAAGTCAGCTTCACCCCTGGGATGTAAGGCTGGTTCAACATATGCAACAAAGAAATGTAATCCATCACATAAACAGCACCAATGGCAAAAACACATGATTTTCTCAATAGATGCAGAAAAGGTCTTTGATAAAATTCAAACCCCTCCATACTAAAAACTCTCAATAAACTAGGAATTAATGGAAAGTATCTCAAAATAATAAGAGCTATTTATGACAGACCTACAACCAATATCATACTGAATATGGCAAAAGCTGGAAGCATTCCCTTTGAAAGCCAGCACAAGACAAGGATGCACTCTCTCACCACTCCTATTCAACATCATATTGGAAGTTCTGGCTAGGGCAAACAGGCAAGAAAAGGAAATAAAGGATATTCAAATAGGAAGAGAGGAGTAAAATTGTGTCTGTTTGCAGATGACATTATTGTACATTTAGAAAACCCAATTATCTCAACCCAAAATCTCCTTAAATTGATAAGCAACTTAAGCAAAGTCTCAGGGTATAAAATCAATATGCAAAAATCACAAGCATTCTTATACACCAATAATAGAATAGCAGACAGCCAAATCATGACTAAACTCCTATTCACAATTGCTACAAAGAGAATAAAATACTTAAAAATACAACTCACAGGGGATGTGAAGGACCTCTTCAAGGAGAACTACAAACCACTGCTCAAAGAAATAAGGGAGGACATAGACAAATGGAAGAACATTGCATGCTCATGAATAGGAGAATCAATACCACAAAAATGTCCATATTGCCCAAAGTAATTTACGAAATCAATGCTGTTCCCATCAAGCAACCATTGAGTTTCTTCACAGAATTAGAAAAAATTACTTTAAATTTTATACAGAACCAAAAACAGTCCCGTATAGCCAAGACAATCCTAAGCAAAAATAACAAAGCTGAAGGCATCACGTTACCTGACTTCAAAGTATACTACAAGGCTACAGTAGTGAAAACAGCATGGTACTGGTACCAAAACAGATATATAGACCAATGGAACAAAACAGAGGCCTCAGAAATAATGCCACACATCTACAACCATCTGATCTTTGACAAACCTGACAGAAACAAGCAATGGGGAAAGATTCCCTATTTAATAAATGGTATTGGAAAAACTGGCTAAGCATATGCAGAAAACTGAAGCTGGACCCCTTCCTTACACCTTATGCAAAAATTAACTCAAGATGGATTAAAGACTTAAAACTGAAAATCTAAAACCATAAAAAACCCTAGAAGAAAACCTAGGCAATACCATTCAGGACATAGGCGTGGGCAAAGACTTCATGACTAAAACAAAAAAGCAACGGCAACAAAAGCCAAAATTGACAAATGGGATCTAATTAAACTAAAGAGCTTCTGCACAGAAAAAGAAACTATCATCAGAGTGAACAGGCAACTTACAGAATGGGAGCAAATTTTTGCAATCTATCCAAAGGGCTAATACCCAGAATCTACAAGGAACTTAAACAAATTTACAAGAAGAAAACAAACAATCCTATTAATAAGTAAATGAAGGATATGAACAGACACTTCTCAAAAGAAGACATTTGTACAGCCAACAAACATATGAAAGGAAGCTCATCATCACTGGTCATTAGAGAAATGCAAATCAAAATCACAATGAGATACCATCTCGCACCAGTTAGAATGGCGATCCTTAAAAAGTCAGGAAACAACAGATGCTGGAGTGGATGTGGAGAAATGGAATGCTTTTACACCATTGGTGGGAGTGTAAATTAGTTCGATCATTGTGGAAGACAGTATGATGATTCCTCAAGGATCTAGAACCAGAAATACCATTTGAGCCAGCAATCCCATTACTAGGTATATACCTGAAGTATTATAAATTATTCTACTATAAAGACACATTCACATGTATGTTTATTGCAGTACTATTTACAATAGCAAAGACTTGGAACCAACCCAAATGTCCATCAATGATAGACCAGATAAAGCAAATGTGGCACATATGTACCATTGAATAGCAGGAAGCCATAAAAAGGGATGAGTTGATGTCCTTTGCAGTGACATGGAGGAAGTTGGAGACC
Organism: Macaca nemestrina; assembly: GCF_043159975.1. NCBI lineage: Eukaryota > Metazoa > Chordata > Mammalia > Primates > Cercopithecidae > Macaca > Macaca nemestrina. Next base: position 81,599,447 of record NC_092145.1, read on the forward strand.
ATCATTCTCAGCAAACTACCACAGGAACAGAAAACCAACACTGCATGTTCTCACTGATAATTGGGAGTTGAACAATGAGAACAGATGGACACAGGGAGGGGAATATCACACACTGGGGCCTGTTGGGGGGGTGGGGGGTAGGGGAGGGATATCATTAGGAGAAATACCTAATGTAGATTACTGGTTGATGGGTGCAGCAAACCACCATGACACATTTATAACTATGTAACAAACCTGTGCGTTCTGCACACGTATCCCAGAACTTAAAGTATAATAATGAAAAAAGATTATACGTGAGATACACAATAGGCCATCTAACACTCTGAGGAGAAGCTGGAGTGAGACTCTTTTGAAAATTAAGACATGTGAATGCAGCTGTGTATGAGTGATGTTAGTAGAATTGTGGACTAGGAAGGTCCAATACATTGTTCCCCCAAGGAAATATTGAAAAGCAACCAAAATTTGGCTAAAGTAATCTTCTGGGAACCTTGAAAAAGAGTCAACAACTAAGTGAAAGGACAAAAAAGAAAAAAAAAACACATACCAAATAGTAAAACATTTTTTGGTTTTTCTCACTCCACCTACCTTCTCCAGAGTGACATAATCTTGCTCTGGAGGGGGCAGTAGCCCAGTTCTTAACTTCCACCTTCCAACTGGAGGAAGAAAAGAGGACAATATTTGCATGTCCTAAACTGAGAGCTGCCTGAAGAACAAGTCTCTGTTGTATCTATCTTAGAGCTCATGTCAGAAAAAGCAGCAGAAAGCAGCAAATATGGTGTATAAAATCTGCAGGACTAGGATTGTGATGGTTAATATTAAGTGTCAACTTGATTGTATTAAAGGATGTAAAGTATTGTTTCTGGGTGTATCTGGGTGTTTCTGGGTGTTGCCAGAAGAGATTAACATTTAAGTCAGTGGACTGGGAGAGGAAGACCCACCCTCAGGCAAACTCAAAGGGCAACATCCAACTGGCTGCCAGCATAGCTAGAAAAAGCAGGCAGAAGAAGATGGAAGAAGCTGACTTGCTGAGTCTTCTCACCTTCATCTTTCTCCCATGCTGGATGCTTCCTGCACTTGACTATCAGACTACACGTTCTTCAGCTTTTTGTACTCTTGGACTCACATCAGTGTCTTTCCAGGGGCTCCTGGGCCTTTGGCCACAGACCAAATGTTGCACTATTGGGTTCCTTACTTTTGAGGTTTTGGGACTTGGACTAAGCCACCACTAGTTTTCTTGCCCTCAACTTGCAGATGGCCTATTGTGGGACTTCAAGTTGCATTTGTGTGAGTCAACTATTCTTATTAAACTCCTTTTGTATATTCATATATCCTATTAGTTCTGTCCCTCTAGAGAACCCTGACTAATAAAAGGATCCACAGATGTCTGGGCCAAGATGTCGCAAGTGGAGATGTACACTCAACCATTGAAGGCCCTGAGGAAAAGCTGAGGTGAGAGTGTTTGGAAAATTAAAATATTTAAAGCAGCATGTATCGGGGAACCAACCCCCAAGATTTCAGCATGGGTCCTTTCTATTTTCCCTAAATGTTGGCCGATCTGAGAAATATAGAGAAAGAGTACAAAGAGAGGAATTTTACAGCTGGGCCTCCAGGGGTAACATCACATATTGGTAGGTCCCTAATGTCCCCTGAGCTGCAAAACCAGCAAGTTTTTATTAAGGATTTCAAAAGGGGAGGGGGTGTACAAACAACGAGTATGTCACAAAGATCACATGCTTCTGAGGCCAATAAAGATTACAAGGCAAAGGGAAAAGCAAGATCACAAGGCAAAGGCAAAATTAGAATTACTGAGGGTCTATGTTCGACTGTGCACATATTGCCTTGACAAACATCTTAAACAACAGAAAACAGGGTTTGAGAGCAGATAACTGGTCTGACCTCAAATTCACCAGGGTGGGATTTTTTTCCCCACACTCATAAGCCTGAGGGTACTGCAGGAGACCAGGGCATATTTCAGTCCTCATCTCAACCACATAAGACAGACACTCCCAGAGCGGCCATTTATAGACCTCCTCTCAGGAATGCAATTCTTTTCCTAGGGTCTTAATATTTAATATTCCTTGCTAGGAGAAGAATTTAGTGATATCTCTCCTATTTGCACGTCCATTTATAGGCTCTCTGCAAGAAGAAAAATATGGTTCTATTCTTCCCGACACCACAGGCAGTCAGACCTTGTGATTGTCTTCTCTTGTTCCCTAAAATCGCTGTTATTCTGTTCTTTTTCAAGGTGCACTGATTTCATATTATTCAAACACACACGTTTTACAATTAATTTGTAAAGTTAGATAAAATTATTGTGGTCCTGAGGTGACATACATCCTCAGCTTCTGAAGATAACAGGATTAAGAGATTAAAGTAAGACAGGCACAAGAAATTATAAAAGTATTAGTTTGGGGAACTGATAAACGTCCATGAAATCTTCACAATTTATGTTCAGAGATTGAAGTAAAGACGGCTGTAAGAAATTATAAGAGTATTATTAGGCAAGTGATAAATGTCCATGAAATCTTCACAATTTATGTTCCTCTGCCACAGCTCCAACCACTCCCTCCATTCGGGGCCCCTGACTTTCTGCCACAGTCATGTATGTGAGAGAATTGAAAAAGCAACATATAAGCCCAGGCAATATGTATGCTCAGAAAAGAAGTGAAGAGATATTAATCTTTCTACTCAGACTGATCCCTAGGGTCAGAACATGCCCTGCTAATTAGTGAAGGACGTCCCATGCACAAGCAGTCTGCAAAGATTAGAAGAGGTGGCTTTTTTCCAAATGTGCAATTTTCAATAACAACTGCAAAAACAACAACAAAAACTCACAAGGCATTCATAGAAACAGGAAAACCTGGCCCATTGAAATAAATAAATTAAAGTAGTGAAAATCAACACTCAGGAAACACAGGCAGGCTGGGTGTGGTGGCTCATGCCTGTAATTCCAGTACTTTGGGAGGCTGAGGTAGGTGAATCACTTGAGACCAGGAGTTCAACACCAACCTGCCCAACATAATGAAACTAGTCTCTACTAAAATTACAAAAATTAGCTGGGTGTGGTGACAAGTACCTGTAGTCCCAGCTACTTGGGAAGCCTGAAGCAGGAGAATCACTTGAACCTGGGAGGCGGAGGCTGCAGTGAGCTGAGATCATGCCACTGCACTGCAGCCTGGCCAACAGAGTTAGACTCTGTCTCAAAAAAAAAAAAAAAAGCAAAGAAAAAGAAACACAGGCATCAGAATAACTAGACAAAGTAATTAAAACAACAGACTTAAATGTGCTCAAATTGTCAAAATATACAGGCAAAAAACTAAAGGATATCAGAGAAATTTTATATAAAAATTAGAATATTAGGCAGAGTGCAGTGGCTGATGCCTGTAATCCCAACACTTTGGGAGGCCGAGGTGGATGGATTGTCTGAGCTCAGAAGTTTGAGACCAGCCTGGGCAAAATGGTGAAACCCCGTCTCTACCAAAATACAAAAAAAATTAGCTGAGTGTGGCAGTATGCACCTGTAGTCCCAGCTACTGGAGAACCTGAGGCAGCAGAATTGCCTGAACCTGGGAGATGGAGGCTGCAGTGAGTTGAGATCATGCCACTGCACTCCAGCCTGGGCAACAGAGTGAGAATCCATCTCTAAAAAGAAAAAAATAGAATGTTTACAAAGAGAATTTATAAAATGAGACCAAACAAATTCAGGATCTCAAAAATTCAATAACTGATTTAAAAATTCATTAGAGGGGGCGGAGCAAGATGGCCAAATAGGAACAGCTCCAGTTTCCAACTCCTAGCACGAGCGACACAGAAGACCGGTGATTTCTGCATTTTCAACTGAGGTACTGAGTTCATCTCACTAGGGAGTGCCAGACAATCAGTGTTGGTCAGCTGCTGCAGTCCGACCAGCGATAGCTGAAGCAGGGCGAGGCATCGCCTCACCTGGGAAGCGCAAGGGGAAAGGGAATCCCTTTTCCTAGCCAGGGGAACTGAGACACACGACACCTGGAAACTCGGACAACTCCCACCCCAATACTGCGCTTTAAGCAAACAGACACACCAGGAGATTATATCCCACACCTGGCCAGGAGGGTCCCACACCCAGGGAGCCTCCCTCATTGCTAGCACAGCAGTCTGCGATATCATGGCAAGGCAGCAGCGAGGCTGGGGGATGGGCGCCCACCACTGTTGAGGCTTAAGAAGGTAAACAAAGCCACTGGGAAGCTCGAACTGGGCGGAGCTCACAGCAGCTCAAGGAAACCTGCCTGTCTCTGTAGACTCCACCTCTGGGGACAGGGCACAGTAAACAACAACAAAAGCAGCAGAAACCTCTGAGGACACAAACGACTCTTTCTGAAAGCTTTGTAGAGAGCAGTGGATCTCCCAACACGGAGGTTGAGATCTGAGAAGGGACAGACTGCCTGCTCAAGTGGGTCCCTGACCCCTGAGTAGCCTAACTGGGAGACATCCCCCACTAGGGGCAGTCCGACATGCCACACCTCACAGGGTGGAGTACACCCCTGAGAGGAAGCCTGCAAAGCAAGAATCAGACAGGTACACTCGCTGTTCAGCAATATTCTATCTTCTGCAGCCTCTGCTGCTGACTCCAGGCAAACAGGGTCTGGAGTGGACCTCAAGCAATCTCCAACAGACCTACAGCTGAGGGTCCTGACTGTTAGAAGGAAAACAAACAAACAGGAGGGACACCCACATCAAAACTCCATCAGTACGTCACCATCATCATCAAAGACCAGAGGCAGATAAAACCACAAAGATGGGGAAAAAGCAGGGCAGAAAAGCTGGAAATTCAAAAAATAAGAGCGCATCTCCCCCGGCAAAGGAGCGCAGCTCATCACCAGCAATGGATCAAAGCTTCACGGAGAATGACTTTGACGAGATGAGAGAAGAAGGCTTCAGTCCATCAAACTTCTCAGAGCTAAAGGAGGAATTACGTACCCAGCACAAAGAAACTAAAAATCTTGAAAAAAAAGTGGAAGAATTGATGGCTAGAGTAATTAATGCAGAGAAGGTCCTAAACGAAATGAAAGAGATGAAAACCATGACACAAGAAATACGTGACACACAAGCTTCAGTAACCGACTCGATCAACTGGAAGAAAGAGTATCAGCGATTGAGGATCAAATGAATGAAATGAAGCGAGAAGAGAAACCAAAAGAAAAAAGAAGAAAAAGAAATGAACAAAGCCTGCAAGAAGTATGGGATTATGTAAAAAGACCAAATCTACGTCTGATTGGGGTGCCTGAAAGTGAGGGGGAAAATGGAACCAAGTTGGAAAACGCTCTTCAGGATATCATCCAGGAGAACTTCCCCAACCTAGTAGGGCAGGCCAACATTCAAATCCAGGAAATACAGAGAATGCCACAAAGATACTCCTCGAGAAGAGCAACTCCAAGACACATAATTGCCAGATTCACCAAAGTTGAAATGAAGGAAAAAATCTTAAGGGCAGCCAGAGAGAAAGGTCGGGTTACCCACAAAGGGAAGCCCATCAGACTAACAGCAGATCTCTCGGCAGAAACTCTCCAAGCCAGAAGAGAGTGGGGGCCAATATTCAACATTCTTAAAGAAAAGAATTTTAAACCCAGAATTTCATATTCAGCCAAACTAAGTTTCATAAGTGAAGGAGAAATAAAATCCTTTACAGATAAGCAAATGCTTAGAGATTTTGTCACCACTAGGCCTGCCTTACAAGAGACCCTGAAGGAAGCATTAAATGTGGAAAGGAACAACCAGTACCAGCCATTGCAAAAACATGCCAAAATGTAAAGACCATGGAGGCTAGGAAGAAACTGCATCAACTAACGAGGAAAATCACCAGTTAATATCATAATGGCAGGATCAAGTTCACACATAACAATCTTAACCTTAAATGTAAATGGACTAAATGCTCCAATTAAAAGACACAGACTGGCGAACTGGATAAAAAGTCAAGACCCATCAGTCTGCTGTATTCAGGAGACCCATCTCACATGCAGAGACATACACAGGCTCAAAATAAAGGGATGGAGGAAGATCTACCAAGCAAATGGAGAACAAAAAAAAAGCAGGGGTTGCAATACTAGTCTCTGATAAAACAGACTTTAAACCATCAAAGATCAAAAGAGACAAAGAAGGCCATTACCTAATGGTAAAGGTATCAATTCAACAGGAAGAGTTAACTATCCTAAATATATATGCACCTAATACAGGAGCACCCAGATTCATAAAGCAAGTCCTTAGAGACTTACAAAGAGACTTAGACTCCCATACAATAATAATGGGAGACTTTAACACCCCACTGTCAACATTAGACAGATCAACGAGACAGAAAGTTAACAAGGATATCCAGGAATTGAACTCATCTCTGCAGCAAGCAGACCTAATAGACATCTACAGAACTCTCCACCCCAAATTAACAGAATATACATTCTTCTCAGCACCACATCACACTTATTCCAAAATTGACCACGTAATTGGAAGTAAAGCACTCCTCAGCAAATGTACAAGAACAGAAATTATAACAAACTGTCTCTCAGACCACAGTGCAATCAAACTAGAACTCAGGACTAAGAAACTCAATCAAAACCGCTCAACTATATGGAAACTGAATAACCTCCTCCTGAATGACTACTGGGTACATAACGAAATGAAGGCAGAAATAAAGATGTTCTTTGAAACCAATGAGAACAAAGATACAACATGTCAGAATCTCTGGGACACATTTAAAGCAGTGTGTAGAGGGAAATTTACGGCACTAAATGCCCACAAGAGAAAGCTGGAAAGATCCAAAATTGACACCCTAACATCACAATTAAGAGAACTAGAGAAGCAAGAGCAAACACATTCAAAAGCTAGCAGAAGGCAAGAAAAAACTAAGATCAGAGCAGAGCTGAAGGAGATAGACACACAAAAAAAACCCTCCAAAAAATCAATGAATCCAGGACCTGGTCTTTTGAAAAGATCAACGAAATTGATAGACTGCTAGCAAGACTTATAAAGAAGAAAAGAGAAGAATCAAATAGATACAATAAAAAATGATAAAGGGAATATCACCACCAACTCCACAGAAATTCAAACTACCATCAGAGAATGCTATAAACACCTCTATGCAAATAAACTAGAAAACTAGTAGAAATGGATAATTTCCTGGACACTTACACTATCCCAAGACTAAACCAGGAAGAAGTTGAATCCCTGAATAGACCAATAACAGGCTCTGAAATTGAGGTAATAATTAATAGCCTACCAACCAAAAAAGTCCAGGACCAGACGGATTCACAGCTGAATTCTACCAGAGGTACAAGGAGGAGCTGATACCATTCCTTCTGAAACTATTCCAATCAATAGAAAAAGAGGGAATTCTCCCTAACTCATTTTACGAGGCCAACATCATCCTAATACGAAAACCTGGCAGAGACACAACAGGAAAAGAGAATTTTAGACCAATATCCCTGATGAACATCGATGCAAAAATCCTCAATAAAATACTGGCAAACCTGATCTAGCAGCACATCAAAAAGCTTATCCACCATGATCAAGTGGGCTTCATCCCTGGGATGCAAGGCTGGTTCAACATTCGCAAATCAACAAACATCATCCAGCATATAAACAGAACCAAAGACAAAAAACACATGATTATCTGAATAGATGCAGAAAACGCTTCTGACAAAATTCAACAGCCCTTCATGCTAAAAACGCTCAATAAATTCGGTATTGATGGAACGTACCTCAAAATCATAAGAGCTATTTATGACAAACCCACAGCCAATATCATACTGAATGGGCAAAAACTGGAAAAATTCCCTTTGAAAACTGGCACAAGACAGGGATGCCCTCTCTCACCACTCCTATTCAACATAGTGTTGGAAGTTCTGGCTAGGGCAATCAGGCAAGAGAAAGAAATCAAGGGTATTCAGTTAGGAAAAGAAGAAGTCAAATTGTCCCTGTTTGCAGATGACATGATTGTATATTTAGAAAACCATTGTCTCAGCCCAAAATCTCCTTAAGCTGATAAGAAACTTCAGCAAAGTCTCAGGATACAAAATTAATGTGCAAAAATCACAAGCATTCTTATACACCAGTAACAGACAAACAGAGAGCCAAATCAGGAATGAACTTCCATTCACAATTGCTTCAAAGAGAATAAAATACCTAGGAATCCAACTTACAAGGGATGTAAAGGACTTCTTCAAGGAGAACTACAAACCACTGCTCAGTGAAATAAAAGAGGACACAAACAAATGGAAGAACATACCATGCTCATGGATAGGAAGAATCAATATCGTGAAAATGGCCATACTGCCCAAGGTTATTTATAGATTCAATGCCATCCCCATCAAGCTACCAATGAGTTTCTTCACAGAATTGGAAAAAACTACTTTAAAGTTCATATGGAACCAAAAAAGAGCCTGCATTGCCAAGACAATCCTAAGTCAAAAGAACAAAGCTGGAGGCATCACGCTACCTGACTTCAACCTATACTACAAGGCTACAGTAACCAAAACAGCATGGTACTGGTACCAAAACAGAGATATAGACCAATGGAAGAGAACAGAGTCCTCAGAAATAATACCACACATCTACAGCTATGTGATCTTTGGCAAACCTGACAAAAACAAGAAATGGGGAAAGGATTCCCTATTTAATAAATGGTGCTGGGATAATTGGCTAGCCATAAGTAGAAAGCTGAAACTGGATCCTTTCCTTACTCCTTATACGAAAATTAATTCAACATGGATTAAAGAGTTAAGTTTTAGACCTAAT